>NW_006300210.1:564776-586230 GCF_000327345.1 Myotis davidii | reverse complement strand
CACCACATCCTTGCCAGCACTTGTCGCCTGTTGATTTAATGGTGATAGCCATTCTGACATATGTGAGATGGTACCTCATTGTCATTTTGATTTCCATCTCTCAGACAATTAGTGACTTTGAGCATGTTTTCATATGTCTTTTGGATTTATGAATGCCCTCTTTTGAAAGTGTCTATTTAGGTCATTTGCCCATTTTTTGATTGGGTTGTTTATCTTCTTTTAAAACCATCCATTGGCTTGTAAACCCAATGATTATTATTCACAGAATTTTATATTTACTACTAGAGGCCTGGCACATAAAATTCATGCACAGGGGGGAGGGTCGCTCAGCCCGGCCTGCCCTTTCCAATCTGGGATCCCGATCATAAACCAGAACCACTTGCTCCTAAGCGCTCACCTGCCTGCCTGCCTGATGCCCCTAACTGTTCCCCTGCTGGCCTGATAGCCCTGACTACTCTTCCTTCCTGGCCTGACCTCCCTAACTACGTATCTGCTTTCCCCTCCTGACCTGATTACCCTAACTGCCTATCTGCTCTCAACTCCTGGCCTGATCACCCTGCCTAACTGCCACTTTCTCCCTTCTGCCTTGTCTCCTCTGCCTTCTCGTGCAAGGCGCTGGCCTTCTCACCTTTTCCCTTCTGCCTTCTCCCGCAGCGTTGCCCACCCTCGAGTCACCTCAGGTTGGTTTGGCATTCTCCCGGTGCCTCTCCGCTTCCACCTTGTCTCTGGAGCAACACCCTGCAGCGTGCATAGGAGCTAATAAAGAGATAATATGCTAATGGTCCCGTCATGATCTGTTATAGTGTCCCAGTCTAATTTGCATATTCTCTCTCTCTCTCTCTCTCTCTCTCTCTCTCTCTCTCTCTATATATATATATATATATAAAACTAAACAATTCCCTCTTCCAAGCTCTAGTCATATAAGCTTTGAAATAAGTTAATATCTGCTTTTCATCAAGTCCTATATATATATTCCATAGAATATATATGCAAAAGAATGATAATTACACTATAGAATCAATCAACTGCTATAAGAGTTGTCTACTTGAGTTTTCCTCAATCAGATTTTAATCAGCATTTGAAAAGCCCTAACTGCAAAGTGGATAGAAAGCTGGATCCTAAATCCAGTTAATTTGGCAGCAAAAGGAAAAAAAAGCCACAGAAATAGGATAAATAAAGCATTAAAAATCTATTAGGAAAAGGTCACATGTTCTTTAGCAGCTAATCTGTTGGGAGGGTGGCAATATAATGTTTGACTAAGGTTGGATTTAAGGTTATCAGGGTCTGGTTGCATTAATCTATCATCTAGAAATGAATTCACCTTTGATTGGTCTTTGAATGGTTTTGCTTGTATCAGTTGCACACACCAGTCAATATTAAATTGCAGGACAAGTTTTTACTTATCAATTTATTTTTATAAACATGTTTACAAGTTATTGAGGCATACTCCTAAAAGTAAGTTACATCAGTTACTTATTAGATTTCTTTATAACATGCTGCTGTGTGTGCTTGTAAATCTAAACTTTTGTATTTTAAAAGCTATCATATCTCTAGTTATTTTTACCAGCTATACTTTAATTAAAAACACATATCTCTAAGAGCCTCTGTTAATTATGCTTGCCTAATTAGCATATTTTTATTTCTTCCAAGATGTACCAATGAAGAGAATCATATTATCAGATTATATCATCTTGTTCGTAGCATAGATCCTATCTTCATCATTGACTCATCAGCATTCTTGATTTCCCAACTTTCAGAAGAATTTTGTCTGGATAAGGGTAATAATAGCTCACTGAGGTGAGTTTCCTTGGAATGGAATTTTCCTCTCCATTAAAGGTTTTTCTAATAGGGTTCTTTTCTTTGTTAGATAAATTGAGGTGATAGAATGGAAATTCCAATATAATTTTGGGTTCTATTATCTTAGTTTCCCACATAAATTATAATATAAGTGGAAGGAAACCTTGTGAGTGTGGGTAGTAGAAAATTTTAGGCAAGGGGCGGCAGGAATCCTGAGCTTCAATTTCAGCTGTGTTCCTTTACTTTGGGAAAGTTGCTCAAGCTTTCTGAGTCTCAAAATTCTTATAGCACTATGTATGTATGTGTATATGTATATATATATGTGTGTGTATGTATATATATGTATATATACACATATATACGTATATATATATGTATTCTATATAATAAAACCCTAAAATGAAAATTGACCAAACAGCGGAATGACCAGTTGCTATGATGTGCACTGACCACCAGAGGGCAGACGCTTAATGCCGGAGCTGTCCACTGGTGGTCAGTGTGCTCCCACAGGAAGCACCACTCATCCAGAAGCCGGCTCAAGGCTGATGGGCATACTGGCAGTGGTGGGAGCCTCTCTCACATCTGTGGCAGCTCTAAGTCAGTGCTAAGGACTCGTCAAGGAATGTCCAACTGTCGGCTTAGGGCCACTCCCCACAGGTGGACATCCCCAAGGAGTCCTGGACAGCGAGAGGGTGCAGACCAGGCTGAGGTATCCCTCCCAGTGTATGAATGTCATGCATCGGGTCTCTAATATATATATATATATACTAGAGGCCTGGGGCACAAAAATTTGTGCACTCGGGGGAGGGGGGGTCCCTCAGCCCAGCCTGTGCCCTCTTGCAGTCTGAGACCTTTCGGGGGATGACCACCTGCTGGCTTAGGCCTGCTCCCCGGCGGATTGGGGCCAAGATGGCAATCAGACATCCCTCTGGTAGTCCGGCAGCCCTCAGGGGATGCCCACTTGCCAGTAGGGAGCAGACCTAAGCTGCAGTCGGACATCCTTAGTGTTGCTGAGGAGGCAGGAGAGGCTTCCACCACCACCACTGTACTGGCAGCCATCAGCCTGGCTTGTGGCTGAGCAGAGCTCCCCGATGTGGGAGCGCACTGACCACCAGAGGGCAGCTCCTGCATTGAGCGTCTGCCCGCTGGTGGTCAGTGTGTGTCATAGTGACCAGTCATTCCCAGTCGTTCTGCTGTTAGGGTCAGTTTTCATATTACCCTTTTACTATATAGGATAGAGGCCTGGTGCATGGGTGGGGGCCTGCTGGTTTGCCCTGAAGGGTGATCTGGATCAGGGCGGGGGTCCCGGTTGGGTGCCTGGCCAGCCTGGGTGAGGGTCTGATGGCTGTTTGCAACTGGTCACATGCCCTTCAGGGTGGGGTTCCCCACTGGGGTGCCTGGCCAGTCTGGGTGAGGGGCTGAGGGCTATTTTCAGGCTGGCCAGCTACTGAAGCTCCCAGCCTCTCCTTTTTTTCTTTTTTTTTTTATTCTGGGATTTATTTACCTTCTATAATTGAAACTTTGTTGCCGTCACTGGAGGTCAGAGCCTCTCGCTCCAGCCCTGAGGCCACTGCCTGCTGAAAGCAGGTATCTGGGGTTTGTTTAGCTTCTATAATTGAAACTTTATTGCTTTTGGAGCTCAGAGCTGGGCTGTGGCAGGCAGGGAACCTTGGCTTCCTTCATCACTGGAGCAAGCAAGCCTCCTGCCCGCTTCAGCTGCAAGTCTGCCGGCCACCATCTTTGTTGGAGGTTGATTTGCATATCTCACTGATTAGCCAATGGGAAGCATAGTGAAGGTATGGTCAATTACCCTTTTTGTCTTTTATTAGATAGCATTTATCTTCTATTTATCCTGCCTACTCACAGTACTGTTGTAGGAATTCTATTTATCTTGCCTAGTCACAGCACTGTTTTAGGAATTAGGTAGTGGCTTTAGTATTCTACCAAAAACAAGTTATTTTGTAATCTACATTGCAGACAGATTTGAGAATTATTTTAAAAGCTGTATGGTTTATAGCTATAAATTTGCTATAAGAATTTGATATTAATACTCTACTTTTATGTAATACAGAATATTAAATATAAATCATGAAAAGAAACTATGAGAAGTACTTTACTTCTGAGTTAAGATATGAAAAAAGGCACAATTTTGTGGGAGATGATGACTGTTGCTCTCATAAAATGTAGAAAAAAATAAATTTGCTTCACATACTCAATTCTGCCTGATGTTGTGCTAGGCCTATAGCAAGATGAGGTCAGCAACAGAGCAAATAAAAAAAGCTATTATTTAAGCAGCATCATTTTTTATGTAGGAAGATTTGTATAATTATTTTTCCAAGATCAATGAATAATAAGCAAATGTCACAAGCCTTCGCATTTTGAACCAAATGATGTTATAATTAAAATGGTAAATAGACACATAAAAATGAAAGAACAATTTTTCTTTGTATAAATAGGGAGAGACCTTTTTCTTCCTCCCTTTTCTTAGACCATTTTCTTTAGAAAACTGTTATTTCTCTGAATCTTTGATATATATATAAATCTTTTTTAAAAAGTAACTAAGACTTTTTGCCAATTTAAAAAGCACAAGTGCCTTTCTCAAGCACCCAAAGCAATTGTCTTTAAAATAGAATCAACAAGGTAGTTAACACCAGGACTCACCCTTTACCCCCCCCCCCCCCCCCCCAATTTCACAGTTTCTACAGGGAGATAGGAGCCTACCCTTAGCTGATGCCTGGCTTCAAGTTGCAAACCTCCTGTCATAAAACTGAGAAATTCATTTTTCCTTTAGGTAAAGCCAATATGATAGCCTAGATGATCACCCCAATTACTAGAGGAATTTAGAATAAACTATATGTGACCAATGCTGCCCGTCAAATCCTCTTACTTGGAGACTAGTTACTGTTTATCTTGAGAACATGCATGCAGTGGGTTGTGTCTGGCTATAGAATCGAAGGAGGTAGTTGCTATTTTTTTGTTTTTGTAATCTCTTTAGCAGATTGCCTGGGACATGCATCTCATTCCTGTTTAATGCTTATTAAAAAATAAAAAATTGCTTTTTCTCCTCTTCTACATTTTTTGCAGAGGTTTGGGGTTGGCTGCGGATTTTGTTTTTAATTGTGTTTCCTCAGCATCACACACATCTATTTGATTATAAGACCATTTTATTTTAAGTTTTGGGGTGGCTTTCTTTTATCCATGGGATCAAGACCAAATTTCAATATGAGTTCAATGTCCTCTACCATGTAGCACTCATATATCTTCTAGCATCGTTTCTTAGTGTCCCCTACACACAAGCCTCAAGAAAATGGTCAGCACTGCCCTGCCTCCTGAGTATTCTATGCGAATTTACATAGCCATTCACAAGGATGTGGTGGGTCAAGACCAGAGTAATAAGCTTGGTGGATCATTTTCCTAGCAAAATAACAATTTGGCCGGTGAAAATTATGAAAATAAATCATTGAAAGTCTCTGGAAATTGTCCTAAGGGCAGGAATAGAAACATGATCTGAAAATACAGGTTATAGGAACACAGAAAATAGAAACACAATTCAAGAAAATTTATTAATCATGGTAAGAACGAATGTGAGGGTCTGTGGCATTGGAGGCATGAATCATTTCCTTATATCTTCTCTAGCTCCTTGTTATGGAAACGTTAACCTGGGGACTCATCTCTGGACAAGTGCAGCTCAGAATACTGGACTGCCTTTCCCACTAGATCATTCTAGGGCTGGAAACTATGCTTAAAGAATCCAGGAAAGGGATGATAAAAATGTGTCACCAAGTATATTCTGGAGTTAAGAAACAACTGAAATTCAAAAGTTCACTAGATGCATTTAATGGTAGATTTTAGCTAACTAAATCAACACAGTTGAAGAAAGATGAATAGAAAATGAATCTGAAGATCAGCAAGAAAAAGAATGAAGAGCAATGAATAATTTCTGAAAATGTAAGACACATGTGTAACTTTGAAACAACCAGAAGACAACACAATCTATCCAATCTATATATACCAGAAACCCATTGCAGGAGGATTCCTGCAAGAATAGGGCTTCCTCGATCATACCGCCAAGCCCCGCCTTCCCAGGGCTGCACACAGGGGTCCCGTGGGGCTTAGGCGGCTCGTTCTCACCCCCAATCCCTGCTGCCCAGGGCCGCTCATGGGGGGGTCCCAGCAAGGGGCAGGGCTTAGGCGGCACATGGGAGCCTGGATGGCAGCTCGCACTGGCCCTCCTTGCCTGCAGTATGCAAATTAGTCACCATGTTTGTTGGCAGTTAATTTGCATATCGTGCTGACTAGCCAATGGGAAGCATAGCAAAGGTATGGTCAATTACCATGTTTGTCTATTATTAGATAGGATAAAAGGCTAATATGCAAAGTGTCCCCTCGGGAGTTCGACCAGGAGACCCGGAGTTCAATTGCTCGCTATGATGTGTGCTGACCACCAGGGGGCGGCACCATGTGAAGTGCTATGATGTGTGCTGACCACCAGGGGGCAGCACCATGTGAAAAAAGACCCAGCCAGTAGCCGGAAGGCCCCGATTGGCCCTGATCTCTGGCCAGGCCTAGGGACCCTACCCGTGCAAAAATTTCATGCACTGGGCCTCTAGTAAACTAATAAATGGAAATAATAATGGAAAGTATGATTAATGTAAAATATGAAATAAAACAACACATATGAGTTCTAACTGAATAGTAGTTTCAAATAAGTATCCATTGGCTTAATTTATCAGTTATAAAGACACTTTTAGATTGATTACATATGTGTATGTAATCAATCTAAAAGTGTAGAACTCATATTTTGAAACCCCTAGATTAAGTAAGAAAGAAAGAAAAAGAAAAAAAGGCAAGTTTTTTAAAGATTCTCTCTTAAAAATATAACAAAGGTTAAAAATAAAAGGGTGGAAAATGAATACCAGGCAAGTAAAACTATTATAAAGATGGTTGTAACAATATTAACAATTTAAAAAATAAAACTTAAGTTGAAAAAAAAGAGAGGTCTTATAAAAGCAATAGATGAAGAAATTTTATTCATCATAAACATGTATAAACTACTTCAAAATATATTGTTTTGGCAGTTGGATAGGGTACATGTAAATCAGGACTTGTAATTAGAAATTTAATATATTCCTCTCAGGAACACTGAGACCAAGCAGTCAAAAATAAACTTGTGTACCAAAGTTTTGACATAGAAGAAAGCCTCGAACAAACAGCTTCCTGGGCAATTATTTTGCTTTCCTGATCACTCAGAAAGTATCAAACATCTGCCTGAAGTTCATTCAAACACTTCAGGGATTCCTTATCCAGAGGCGAAAACATTTCCTGCCTCCAGGAGCAACCTCATCCCCTTTCAATCTTTGTGCAAAGCGTTTAAAGGCGTGGGGATCAGCAGCTTTATTGAAGTGAATGTCTCGCAGTGAAAATTCAAGCCTTCTTCCAGAAGCGTTCGCTGCTACTCGACAGCTGTTTTTTGAATCACTACTCCTACACATATTTTCCTTTACCCAAACAGCAAAAGCAGTGTCACCAAGCACTGCAGATGTCCTGTTTCTGAACAGAGGATCAATAATTTACTTTCAGCTAAAGATTTTAATAGCAGAGGAAATTCAGGGGACTGGGGGGATTCTAAAAGAAGCTCTCCAGAAAGAAAAATTCGTTTTTTATGTCATCCGAGTGCACACAAGATGAAATCTAGGAGTTGGCTGCACAGAGAGGTGTCCTTAGTTCCATGTAACTGCAGGCTGAGGAGAAAAGACAGCATCACTAATTCTTCATGACCTTCTGTAATATATTAGGACACAAAGAGCATGCGTCTTGAATGGCTGGTATCATCTGTCACGGGTACTGATACACTTTCTTCCGGAGCAACAAGCTACCAGCTGCTTTCATTGCCAGGAAACATGGTTGTACTCAGCTCCCTCCAGCTATGGGCAGCTCTGTTTCTTAGTTGGAAATGGAATATGCTGTCTTGCAGGATGCTTGCTGGGAAGGGTTTGATTCAGGATAGCTTTAATTTCCAGGCTCCTTCAACCAAGCCATCTTCTCAGGAGGAAAACCACTGCTGTGGACACATCCTCAGGTTAGACACATCTGAGCAGAGTTTTCAGTCCCAGTGGCTTTAGGTTACTACGGGCAAAAGTGTGTGCCACTCTCCAATGCTGTGATGTTATGGCCAATCAGATTTTTCCATAAAATTAAAATGAAAAGAACTGCTACTTTCATTTAATGTTTTTATCTGATAGTTTTGAACTTAAGTTGTGCCCATTATAAACAATGGCAAAAGATGTTTTTAATAATTTATATCAACTAGAAGCTATTCTAAATGAAATATGGTTAATGATTATATTCACTTATGCATGCACAGTAGTGTATTATGCCATTTACAGCAAAGACATAAAAGCATTGATGTAACATTTTCTCCATAAACAAATACACGTTTTTTTCCATGACAGAAATCTAATCTTTTTTAAAAGTGTGTGTGTGTGTGTGTGTGTGTGTGTGTGTGTGTTTGATGTATTTTTCAGGCTATGCCTAGTTCTTAGTTCTTGGATATAGGTAAAAGATTAAAGCTGCTGATATGGAGGAATTTTAAAGGGTTTACATTTACCAAAACTTGGAGCAGGATCAGAGATACAGTGATTTGTAACTCAAATAACAGGCTAGTCTTACCCCTTGGTGGAGCAGACTGGAGAATGAGAGTAACCTAAAGAAATGTCACAGCTTGGAGTGATGTGCCTTTGCTAAAAAATCTATAATTAATCTCTATGTCATTCCGAATACATATAAACTCCATCATTCGGCATTCAACACAGTCATGATCTTTAAGCTAATTTTCAACTAGTTTTCATCAGGATAGCTACATGTTAGCTCAATGGAACTCCTGAGCACTTGTGTATGTGCCCCCTGCTTTCTCTCCTCCATTAAAAACGTATCTTGTTTTGTCAATATCCCTGTTTTCTTAAAGACTAAATGTCATTCATCTTTTACAACCCTGTATAAATTATTTGCCTTCTATGCTGTCTGCCCTAATCAAGTTAGATAAAAATAATCTCTTCAACCTAGAGACTTTGGGGATTTTTCTGTTCAATTCTAGTATGAAAAATTTCACTTTTTATCCTGTTTTAATCATATTTATGTATTTTTTATTATCTCTGTTCTTCTTGATTTATCTTTGGAAATTTTGCATCTGATATCAGTGTTTGCACACATCAATTGTTCCTTAGTGAGTGAGTGAATCAACAAATGAAGTAATAATAAAGGGTAGACATTTTTCTTAATAATTCTTTACTTTGGCTTCTGTTACCTGCCAACTCAAGTTAGCAGCAACTCTTGCTCTCAATAACTTCACAATTGATTATCTGTGTAGAAGCATCTAATGAGAAAACAATTCTTAACTGAGAATACTGATCCAAAGAATAATTTGCTTTGCTGTAGTTGACATTACAATGAAAATAATAAATATTTAATTTTCAAGACAGCAATTTTAGATTTTTAAGGAACTTTAAAATTCTAGGAATATAAGAGCACACAAAAATGAAAAACCTTATAATAGAGCCACCGATTTTATGTTAAAGGTTATTTATCATCTGAATGATGCATAAGAGTCTATTATAAGCCAGACACTGTGCACAGACTTTACATCAAACCTCATAAGGGCCCTCACATTAAGCATAACTCCATTCCTCAGATGAAGGTATGAGGCCATCAGAGGGAAGGCGAGTTCATGTCACACAACCATTGATTGGTAGATTCAAGATTCCTATCCAGGTCTGTTCTCTTTCCACAGGTAAACTTGCTGTTAAATTTATTGTAATTTTGACCTTGGGAATGTCAGATAGAGAAAATTTGGACAGGAGCTCAAAATCCTGGAACAGGAGTCCAAAAGTCAGGGCTCCAGAAAAGTATAAGTTAAGCGGGAGTGGGTAAGGGGTGTACGAGTTTATACTGGGGAAGTAGTATATTATAATGTATAAGAGCAAACTCAAATGCTGCAACCAGTATTAATAAGTGATATAATTTAGGGCAAAGTACTATTATCTTTAAAATGAGAATACTAATCCACATTCAGTTTTCATTTGTTCTGTAAATGAAATAACACATACAGGGTGGGGCAAAAGTAGATTTACAGTTGTTCATATGAAGAATAACACAATAATTGATAAATAATGTCATCAGTTGGTTGGGATGTTGTCCTATACACTGAAAAGTGAAGGATTCGATTTCCAGTCAGGGCACATGCCCACCACAGCGGTGTCTCTCTGTTTCCCTTCCTTTCTAAAAATAAATTTTTAAAAATAAATAAGTAATAGTACAAAACTCTTATGTGTCATGTACTCACAATTATAAGCCTTCTTTTGTCCCACCATGTGTATTCAGCATTTAACAAATGTTCAATATATTCAATAATTGATAGATTTTCTTTTGGAAAAATTTTAATCAACTTTAACTAGGGCTCCCATAAAAAAATACCACAGACTGGGTGGCTTAAGGAATATATATTTTTTTCTAATGTAGATGGACAAAATGACCCAAGTGGGGAAAAACATCTACCAAGTAAGACCTATGTTAACCACAGAATCTCATAAAAAATTATTCTTTATGATTCTTAGTTAATATGCACAAAAAAGTGAAGCATTCTAATTAAGATCCATGATGAAGTTATGAAGCAACATTTTAAAACCTGAAGAACTAGAGAACTTTATTTGAAGAGATACTGGGAAAATATCCAATAGGCATAATGAAGAAATACTACTATTTCTGTTGATGTTTTCATCACAATGGCTTCTGCTATTTTATCTATCCCATACTGAGGTGAAATAAAACTTATTTTTCCAGCTCAGCCAGCGTGGCTCAGTGGTTGAGTGTCGACCTATGAACCAGGAGGTCACGGTTCAATTCCTGGTCAGGAACATGCCCAGGTTGCGGGCTCCACTCCCAATAGGTGATGTGAAGGAGGCAGCTGATCGATGATTCTCATCATCGATGTTTCTCTCTCTCCCTCTCCCTTTCTCTCTGAAATCAATAAAAAAGCAAGAAACAAAAAACCTTATTTTTTCATATATTGGTAATCATTTATCTAATTGAAGTAATTATTCATTAGAAAATTCTAAAGTGAGTTCTTTATTTAAAATATCAAAATTATTTTATCTTTGAAGATTCTTTTAATTCTGAGGAATAAATATTTTCAAATAGTACTAATAAAATCACTCAAGCCAGGATCCACTTATTATTTTTACATATATTTGTATTGATTTCAGAGAGAAAGGGAGAGGGAGAGAGAGTTAGAAACATCAATGATGAGAGAGAATTATCTATAGGCTGCCTCCTGTATATCCTAAACTGGGGATTGAGCCCATAACCCAAGCATGTGCCCTGACCAGGAGCCAAACTGTGACCTCCTGGTTCATAGGTCAATGCTTATATTCTTTCCACATTTTAAAGTAAGTAAGAAGTAGGAACGTTGTAAACAAGTATTTTATTTGTCGATACAGTAGGTTTGCAAGTATATTTTACTGTATTTTTCTTCTTTCTTAATGTAGAATGCCTCTTTAATATCACAGATTAAGAAAGATCCCTATTTTTAATATATTGTCATGGTACAAGAATTATGTTTATTGTTTAGGATTCTTCAACTCACTTTCTTTATGTTAAAATGATACAATATTTTGAAAGTACTATCAACGCTACAAAGGAAAAAAAGTTACAATATGCCTACTCCATGTATTCAGGTAACAACTAAGGAGGAACAACTTGATTGGGTGGTAGCAGTCAAGGAAATGTAAGTCTCTAGGACACATTATTCTTCTTCAAAGCAGAAATTGGTGACACTTTCACAGCATGGATCAACCTTTTTATCTCTTAGACTTCAGTTCTGGAGGCAGTTCACCCTGGGATGTACTTTTAAAGTCATATAGACGGTAGAGCAAATATTTCAATTCTAGGCTGGTACCAATGGCTTTATGACTTGGTTCATGATACACAGTACTTTGAAATTCAAAGATGGTAAAAGCATAAAAATAACGAAAGACTCCCGTCACATGAATAAGTTAGAGGAATCAGAAATAGGCTCTAGAATCCTGAGTATTCGTTTAGGCCACATTTCACACATGTGCATGAGTCAAAACCAATTTGAAATGAAGAGCATACCGTTAATAAAGATTTTGAAGTGAGTACCGTCTCATTTCAGTAGATAGCTTACAGAAAAGCAGGTGAAAAGAAGATAAAAATATCACCTTATATATTTTCCTTGCAAAACCCTGGGTCCTTTTAAGAGCTTCCAATCTTCTCAGAGTTAACAGATTTTTTTAAGGAAAAATATAGCACACAGTTACATAATCTTCTGCAGATGCAACAACAGATCTTTTGGAAATAAATCTTTTCTTATTAGGGTGTCAGCAGCTTCGACTTTTGCCAAGTTAATCATTTAGCCAGCTGAAAGCTTGGATCTTTGTTTTGCTGGTTTGGGCCTTGTCAGCAGTAATGTAAGTAAAAGCAGTTTCCTTAATCCTTTTACTTTAGCTAAAGTCCTGTATAGATGATTTTTCTTCGGAAAATTACTTTGTAAAAATGGGTATGTGATCTAGAGGATATTTAATTTATTAAGACTTCTTATCCTATAAGCTGAATCGGCTCTCAACACGTCTCCAAGACTGGTATACTTCATTCATTACAATTCATTTCAGGATGCCGTTTTCTCAGATTGCTTTGTACACCTGGGTCAGGTTCTTCATGACCCTCGCAGACGCATCAAACAAAAGGCTTCCTTGTAGAGTCTTCCGCATGCGGTACAGGAACGCCTCCTACCGCCTCTCTGCCATATCCACTGGGGCAATGAGTTAACTCCATGTACTAGAGCTCACAGACCAAGGAAAAATAATCTGGATAAATTAAATATACTAAAGTTAAAGATATGCACTTTATATACAAAGGATAGACACTTTCTGGAATACAATCTGACAATATATTTCCAAACCTTTGAATATTGTGAAAATTTGACCCCGTAGTTAAATTTGTAGACCTCTATCCCCAGGAAATAATCAGAGACATATTTGAAGTTATACTAAAAAAATGTGTATCTCAGTGTTATCGTAAGAGTGAAAAAGAAAAGAAATGCCTTGAGTGTCCAGTTATGGGAAGTTGTTATATAAATTAAATAAGCAAAACCATGTGATAGGATAATATGAATTAATTAATAACACAAAAATGTCCACTTTCAGCAATTTGGTGGGCTATTTACTGGGAAGCACCTCCCATTATAAAACTACTAGCTCTTCAATAAACCATTTTTTTCACATATTTGTGAATTCCCAAGAAGCAAGAGAAATCTAAGGATCACCTATCCTCACACACACCTAGACATGAGCTCTGTGGGGGTCTCGAGGGACAGTGGGAGCATCACTAAAATACGGCCACATGCAAAGTGGCAGAATTAAGTCTGAGCTTTTTACAATAAGTCTATGATTTCTGAAAGGAGGCCGAAGTGGTCCCAGATTGGCACGAACCTTGAATCTCATCATAAGCAAATACAAATATTTTCTACAGTTTCAATGTTCCTCAACTCAGACCTTTAGGACTCCTGTGAGTATGGTAATAGGGGCAGGGGGGTGAGGGAGACAACAAACAAAGATCCCCAACAAATGAGGAAAGAAACCACTATGCTTGAAAGAGAACAGTAATACTGACAGGATATAGTACCTACTTAGGGCATATATTTTCAAATCAAATACAGGATAGTGGATATTAATTAAATATGTATATATATGAGTATATATATATACATATATAATTTAAATTTTTAAAAATTAGATAATATTGTAAAAGACAAAACGAATTAGAAAATTAATAAAATATTAATAAATGAATTTAAAAATACACGCTTTTTGAAATAATAAGAGACATAACGGATAGGTAAAGTACACCCAGTTGAAGAGTAAACAAAAAAGCAAAGCTGAAACCAACAGAGGAGGAGAAGAAAAGAGAAAAGTGGCCTGTAGGGTACCTTGAGAAAATATAAGGCGCCTCTAAAATCTTTATTCCAACCGAAGATTGCATGAGTGACTTGTTGCCACATAACAAATTATCCCACAATATAAGCACTTAGAACAGCAGCTATTAGCTGGGTTGTCTGGCTCAGGGTCTCTTAGTTTGTGGTCAAACTGTTGGCCTGTTGGCCAGGACAGCAGTCTCAGAAAAATGGGCTGAGCTGAAATTCCTCTTCCAACTCCCTCACAAGTCTATAGGCGGAAGATCAGAGTTTCTCACCATTTGGGTTCCTCCACATAGACTGAGAGATTGAAAGGGAGTGTGTGTGTGTGTGTGTGTGTGTAATAGAGAGAGAGCAAAAGAGAGAGAGAGAGAGAGAGAGAGAGAGAGAGAGAGAGAGAGGAGAAGGAGGGAGTGGGAAGGAGAGAGTAGGAAGGAGAGGGTTTGTAATAAAGCATCAATTTAGTGGCATAAAACAGCAGAAATGTATTGTTTGTAGCTCTGGAGGTCAAAAATCCTAAAATCAAGTTATTGGCAGTTGTTTCTTCTGGAGTCTAGGGAATAATCCATTTCCTTGCTTTTTCTAGCTGTAAGAGTTTACCTGCATTTACTGCACAAAATCCCTTCTCATTACCGTAATCTCTGCTTTGCCATGTAAGACAATACATTTACAGATTTCAGGTGTGACCATGTGGACATCTTCGGGGGACACTATTATGTCAATAACAGCCCCATCTGTAAAATGAGAGGAGTAAGAATGCCTACTTTCCAGCTTCATTACGATTATTTAGATGACTTTAGGTTGTTGTTGTCTTCAAATATATTTCTGTTGACCTTTAGAGAGAGAGGAAGGGAGAGGGATAGAGAAATAGAAACATCAATTAAGGAGGAAGTCATTGATTGGCTGCCTCCTGCATGGCCCCCATTGGGGATCAAGCCTACAACCAGGGCCTGTGTCCTGACCTGAAGTAGAACTGGTGACCTCTTAATTCTGGGTTGACGCTCAACTGCTGAGACACAACAGCTGGGTGATGGTTATTGTTTCTTTGTTTTGTTTTATTTTTGCACTCAGAGTATGAGCTAGCACATATTGAATGCTATAAAAATATTTAATGAATAAGAACTGCATGACCTGACTCTTATTGCTTAATTATTTTGGGTTTGTGATCTCTGATCTCTTCTAATTTTTTACCTACAGACATGCATGCTTATTTTTGATTGAGTACCAGACATTAAAAATAAAACCTGTAGAGATAAATTGAATTGTTAGACACTATTCTCTTCCTCCAGAGACTTGTGTTTGCTACCAGCTGGTGGCCAGGCTAACCTCACTGGCCAGCCTGAAGTAATTTAACCCAATCAGTGGCTGAGACTACTGTAATCTAGGTGTCAGGCCTCATGAAGACTCACGGGGTATTCTTCAGGGCTTCTCTGCTTGTGAGGTCAATCTCCAATCTTTGTCTTTCCCATCTGTCTGTGGAAAGCACTGTTTCATTATTTGCCCTCTCAGTCTTCTGCAGAATTATCAGGTTAAGAGCAAAGATAGATACCAGCCTCACCTCTCCTAATATTCTTCTATATCTTTGTTGTATAATTACTTACTACTGTGACAATTCCTCATGCTTTCGAAGAAATAAAGATTCTATTCTCTCTAGTATTTTTTTTTAGTCAGCTATTATCAGTAGCCAAAACTGAGAAACTGGCTTTTGTTTCATGGTGATGTGCCCTTCAGAAAATTAAAACACTTAAGAATTAGTTCTCACACTGCCCGTACTCTGATAGAAATTGAATGGTGAATTATGGAAATCTTGAGCCTTGAGTCATAAATCAAGGAGGCCTAGAGGTGTACTTTCATTAGTTCAGATGGTATACTAGTATATCTGACCAAGCTGAGCAGACCCTGAGACACAAGAACAAATCATAGTTCAATTATAGCATTGTTTATGATTCTTAAAATTTGAGAGCTCTTATATACCCTTTTATATGAGAATTCATAAGAAAATTTTTATTTCAAATATAAAGGGATATAATGAAGGTAAAATGAATGAACTAGAATTTCTTGTATCTACTTAAGTTTTAAGTTATAAAGTTATAAGAAAAGTGAATTTGTAAAAAAATATTCTGTCATACAACTTATTTGAAGACTAAGACATAATATACAATATTATGCTATACATTATATATATAGTTTTATACAATTATATTTGTATACAAGTGGCCTGGTGCACAAATTTATGCACAAATGGTGTCTGATTGGTGTGGCGGGGGGCAATTGGAGGAGGAACCGCCCAGGGGAGGGGCCATGAGAGGTTGGCCAGCTGGCCCCACCCCTGATCAGGTTTGGGCAAGCCAATGGATCTGGGCTGGCTGGTTGTCTGGCCACAGTGCATGTCATAGCGACTGGTTGTTCCATTTGCTTGGCATATATATATTTATATGTGCATATGTTTTTATATTATTATATATGAAATAGTTATAAACACATGTGGACTTATCAATTATAAATTGAATGAAATACATAGGAATGAAAGGAGGGGAAGAGGTTCAAATTCTATATTTGATATATGTATATTACATATTAAATACATGGAGCAAACATGAGCAAATTATAAGGTTACAAGAAGCTTGTTTGTTATACAATGGTACTTGGTAGAATATTCTCTATACTTTTCTGTATATTTGAATTAATATAATACAGAATACAAATTTTATAATAAAAGGCCTTCCTAGTAAAACTTGCGTCCATATAGTGCTATCCGTATCCCTTTATGTTACTTAACTGTGCTACATTTCGTGGATGTTTTCTCCCAGTCTACTCTCTGACCTTTCTCCCATGCTGTGCTCTGGGAGGCTGAGCCTTGAGAACTGCATCTTCAAACTTCCCTTGCTGACTGTCCTCTGGTTGGGTTATACCAGTGAGAGCCACTGGCAGATTGCAGCAGAATGGAGTAAAAGACCACATATCTCTTTCCTGCTCCTCTCTTTCTCCTTTACAGGGTCTCTGGTGGTAGCTGTATGCCAGCTGGACATGCTTTAAAGTTCCAGATCTCGGTGGGCTCTGAAAACGCTTCTGTCTTTTTAGTCCTAAAAGTGATAATGTTTTTGCATTGCTGCTCTGGGGGTCTCACCATTCCTTATTTATTTCCTTATCCCTGTCCATGATTCTGTAAGTGGAGTTCCTTTATAAGTCTGCATTTGAACTATTTAAGTTTTCTTAATGATACCTTGGCTAATGCACCAATGAAATAAGAAAAAGTAATACAATAGTGCAACAAGTGACAAAATCTACTGAAATATATCACTTGATTTATGCAATATGAAAAAAAATCAAACAGTGTATTTGATTAGTTGGATAATTGACAGGTCAGATTTATTCACACTAATCCCCCAAATATACAGTCTATTTAGAATGTCCCAAGCCTTAAACAAATTTGCTTAATAGTTATTTTGTCAGTGTCTTTAGGATAATTATAATGGTACTATGTACAAATGTAACTTTCAATATATCTAATGGTTATTTTGAAAGGGCCAATGGCAATAGCTGTAATAATCATCAATCCATGGATCAGGTTTTAATATGGTTACAGTGACATGAAACTTTAAAATGTTGCAGTCATGTTATAATTTATTTTTCTAAGATTTTTCATGAGAACTAATATATCTCATGATAAGCCCAAGGGTTATTGAAATGGAAGGTGACCATCCCCTTTAGCAAAACTGATTAGTCTGTGCTACTACTTCAATGTGTTTATCTATTAAAACCAGACTAATTAGCAAATTCATTAATGAGGTTGCTTTATCTGTTGTAAAGAAAAATCTCTCCTTAGCAACCTTGTTATTAAAATAGTAAGTCAAACCGGAGCTCAATTTGGCAAAATTCTGTGATTCATACTTGAGAAATGTAAGCATATTTTCCTTTACTCTCTGCAATGTGGACTGGTAATAATAGGATCTCTGTTCAAACAAATAATTAAAGTTGATGAAAAAGGGTAAACATAACCCTAATTAATGTCTTTGCTAATGGCTGTTGCTTGTTTAAGGCACTAATCCAAGTTCACTGTTTAGCCTCTTCATACCTATATGGAATAATTAACAATTCATTGACTCAGCCTTAAGGCACTGTGATGGTGTGTGACTGTAACTTTGCAGTAATCTCCTGCAGTAATTTTCTATCTTTTGCTGGGCATTCCACTCCTACACACTCTTTTTAAAAAACATTTATTTATTTTTATTGATTTCAGAGAGGAAGGGAGAGGGAGAGAGGGATAGAGATATCAATAACGAGATAGAATCATTGATCGGCTGCCTCCTGCACACCCCACACTGAGGATCAAGCCCACAACTCGGGTATGTGTCCTGACCAGGAATTGAACTGTGACCTCCTGGTTCATAGGTTGATGCTGAACCACTAAGACACACTAGCCGGGCTCCACTCCCACAAACTCTTGTTGAAGGAAGTGACTGCAGGTAGTTTTGTAACCACAGATCACCTGGTGCCACAGTGGGAGAAGATGGCATCTAGATGAATGACCACTATGTAACTTCTTGCCTATTATCTGTGAGCAGAGCTTTTGCATAATTACTGGGTGGTGATTGCTAGACCAAGTCAGATCTTATCATTTTTGTCTTTGAATTCAAAACACACAACATGTTTAAAGGCTTAGAGGCAGGAGATTATGGTCCCTTTGAAGAGATGAAATAAGCTTAGTTGGGTAGTAGAAATGGCTACAAATGTGGCTGAATATAAAGTCATGGCTTATATATTGGAAGGTTGTAAGCCATCCTAAATATTCTTATCTATATCATACAGGTTATGAAAACCTCAACAGATATAAAATCAGAAAATAATGTGATCAAATTTAAATTTTCCTCTTCTCTGGTTTATTCTAATATTAAATCTTGATTGACTTGAGCATGACTCTCTTATAGCCTGAACCATGCAAGCTAACTCACTTTTCATTTGAATGATCATAAGCTTAGATGATTACTTTGTTCTGTACTCTTGGTGTATTCATTCTGTACTTGCCAGTGGAGTTTTTTACTTTTCCCCCAGAGCAGATGGTTTAGCCTCAATTTCTGCCTCTATTAGAAAGTTTGCTGTTTTTATTACCCGTGCTCAACTTCTTCCCATCCAGAGAGTTCTGGTAGGCTATGGTTTACCACTGCTTATAACCTACCTTGATAAGATTTTAATTTTCAAATGGGATTCAGGGTCAGAAGCTGGAGTCTTGGCTCTTCCCCTTGAAAACTAGACTTGGCACCATCTCATCAAATTCCCATACTTTGATTTTATTTTTCTGTTGTGGGGGAGGAAAAATTTCCTCTACCCTCCTAGGTTCTTTCGGCTGATCTAATAATTAAATGCATATGCCACAGATAAACAAGGAAAAACAACTAAATTTAATTACATAGGGATGTATGGGAACCCCACATATGTGAAAGAGTCAGAGACCCCCTCATACATGAGAAGTTCAGAGACAGAAAGGAAATGAAGTATATATGACACTCTGAGCTAAGGATGAGGTAAGGCATCATGAGGCTCCATAAAAAAGGAAAGTCATTCACAGGATGATAAGAAGAGCAGGTGTTCAGTAATTAGAAATTTGCCCTGCCCTATAGATAGGTCATAAAATGTTATTTCTGTTGATAACTCATTATGGGCAAGGACCCTAATTTAGATTCTTTAAGGGGGAGGTAAAATATTCTTGTGAGCTTGCAGGGTATCAATTGCCTTTAGCTCAAAATAATCCACATATCACAGAAGCACATCTTGGGGGAACTTCTGACTCCCTTTCTGAACAGGGATATTTTATTTGTTATATATTAGAGGTTTATTGTGTGAACAAATTGGCAAGTCTAGATGAGAGTATTCCAAATATAAGATGATGCACAAGTATGTCATGATGGTGAAGATAATTTGATTAATAGACAGGGATACCTTCGGAGACATGAAGGATTCAGTTCCAGACTACCATAATTAAGAGCATATCACAATGAAGTGATTTTGACAAACTTTTTGGTTTCTCAGGTCATGTAAATATTGTGCTTACACTATATTATAGTCTATTAAATGTTCAATAGACTTATGCTAAAAAAAACCCCAAAACACCCAACAATGTTCATACCTTACTTTTCTATTCTCACACACACACAGGCACATGCACACACTTAAATTTTCTATTTTGTTAGGTTCGTGCCAACTCTCCTTTTCAGAATTTCTTGAGAATTTTATTTCCTTTTTTTGTCCTCTCTGCCTTCCTTTGCTACCCTTTTCCCCAGGGTCTAGTTTGCTCTGCTTCTGTTTCTCATTTCTGCTCAGTCCCATTTAACAAGTGCTATTTGCCCTGACATTTCACATTTTTTCCTGCCATGATAGAATATGTAAGAAAAAAAGACATTTTCTTCTTGATACTAATAACATTCCAGAGCATAAGCTTACAGTGTTATTACCCAGCAGGTAACACAGTGTCTGTCACATAATAAGTGTTTAATAAATGGCTCCTGTATGTTGAATAGTGGCTATCTCATCTGCTCCTGTGTACTGTAGACATGGACAAAGAGGTTGAAGGAACAGACTACCTTCTACTGTCCCATAGATTACTATTATATAAAAAAACCAGACACTGTAATATTAGTTTAAGTTAAAAAAAAATTTTAAAAATCTGGCCAAAAGGAAATTAAACTTACTTTCACAGAAATTTAAAATAACTAGCTGAAGACAGTTTGGAACTAATGAAAGTTCAAAAACATATAGTGTGAAAATATTGATACTCATCATCATATAAAATTCCATTTAAAAAGAGTTTGTACTGAAATCTATGTAGTTATATGTAGATCAGGTAACATTGACTTACTGCATACTTTAATAACATGGTTGTACCGGGACACAATAGTAATGAAGATTGTGAAATTGCAGTGTAATTTCAATGGTATTTTCTGCTCCAAATACTAGAAAACAAATATGAGGCAGATTTGTACTTGGAAGCTTATGGATGGAATTTGGAATCTTGGTCTATTATCTCCACATCTCTAGTGTTTCTTGTATATTTTCCAGTTTTTATTTTTATTATTAGCACTTCTGGAATGCTTCATCTTAAGTGCTCTATTTACCTGGGGTGCAGTTCTGGGCTTTGTGCAGAAACACCTTTTATTTTGCCATGCTTTTTCTTGCTCCTGATTTTATTGTTTTCCCATTCTGTGCCCCAAATTTCTTATCTTTTCTACAAGGTATTTTTATGTTCATTTTCAAAACTGTGCATTTCTTCTGAAAAGTTAATTTTTTTTCTGGGATAATCACTATTTTCAATAGAACTTGATGATTTTGGTCATTAGCTTGCGTCTAATCTTAAGACACACATCTTAATTTTTAGGTCTCAGAAGTAGGGACTTTCATTCAAACTCTGGGAGAAAAATCCATTTTCCTGGACGTCTCTGAAACTGAACTGTAAATGCCCAGAGTGTGTAGGAGTTATTAACCTAGTAGTTTCACTCGATTTAGAGTCTAAATTGCTTACTGCTGATTGTGTCATGACCTCATCATCTCCCTCAATGTTTCTATCTAGTCCTTTTCTTCAAACAACAGTTTCTTAGATGCTGCTCTCAGCTACAATCTTTTTATTCTTTTAAGTTTCCATGGTCCCCTCCCCAGTGGATAGGAATGGTCCCGACCAGATGG
>NW_006300210.1:560010-564213 GCF_000327345.1 Myotis davidii | reverse complement strand
ATGATTTAAGGAGGTGGTCGCATTATATTTTTTGCATGCTATCTGTCCAGTTTTCCCAACACCATTTATTGGAGAGACTATCTTTATCCCATTGTATAGTCCTGCCTCATAGATTAATTAATGATATAGGCATGGGTTTATTCCTGGGCTCTCTATTCTGTTCCATTGATTTATGTGTCTGTTTTAATGCCGATACTATGGAGTTTTGATCACTATGGCCTTATAGTATAGTTTAATATCAGTAGCATAATATCTCCAACTTTGCTTTTATTTCTCAAGCCTACTTTGGCTATTTGGGGCCTTCTGTGGCTCCATATAAATTTTAAGATTAGTTGTTCTGTGAACAATGCCATTGGTATTTTGATAGGGATTGCGTTGAATCTGTAGATTGCTTTGGGTAGTATGGACATTTTAACTTTCATTTTGAAAGAATGACTCACTTCTTCATGGAGACTATGGAAGTAAGAATAGAAATTGTTAGACCAAGTAGGAGGCTATGGCAATAATTCAAGAGAATAAAATGAATGTCTTAGACTAAGAAATTAGTGACAAAGGAGCCATTATTTTGTAAACCTTAACTAATAGTATGGTCTGTCAAATCACTTGTGGTTTTTACTTCTGGGTTGTGGCCTGGTTGAAAGCTATGTTACCGTAATCATAGAAATGATTAAGAAATTCATGGTTTTCCTTCAACTATTTGTAATTTTATCTAGACTACATTTAGATTGTAGGAATTCTTGTCTTAAATTAATTGGTTGTAAATAATAACTATATCTGTAAGGTACATTCACTTTTTAAACAGCTTATAAAGTTTTGTCTGATTTAAGGTTTTTTTATATCAAAGATAACTGGGAATTCATAGTATTTTTCAAGCGATAAATGCAGTTGCTTTTCTAGCAGGGTAGAAGTTAAGGTTAAATAAGATAATGCTCTAGAGATCACTTTTCTCTCTTTTAGAGGAAAGCTGTTTTGCAAATTATTATACTTTTGTGGTTGTTCTAACATTTTATGTTGTTTATGCACATAACCACTCCACTTAAAATGCTTTTTATAAGTTTTCTCTTATATAGGCAGAGTTATTTCCTCTTTCGTCTCAGATAATCTGAGATTGGCTTTTACACAATCTTTTAATTTTGGTCTACGTTGTTTCTTTATAGATATGTGTAATGTTTGCCCACAAAAGGCAACTTAGTATACATGATTTTCTTCTTTAAAAAAAAAACACTCAATACATATGTGGCAACTTAAGAATTGATAATTCAGCTTCCAAGGGGATTCACAAGAGGAATTCATTCAGCTTGCAAAATTCTTAATACATTTATAAAGTGATCCAATTATAAAAATATTCCATTGAAAAACAGATTTACAGCTATTTCAGAGCTATATTTATTGTATGAATAATAATATCATGAGTAACTCTGTCACCGTAATTCAGTCTTCTCTATAGAGCTGCTTGAATCTCTACTTTCTGTCCTCACTGTCAAAAGACACCATACAGCACACCTCGGGCATAGAACTATGGCAGGACAAAGAAACATTTTATAAGTGGGTTAACATGACATGCCCTGTCAGCTGCCATTCTGCATTACTGTCAGATTTCCCCAAGTTCTGCAAAGCTTGGTTTCTCACTGATGCCTTTAAAAATGTAGCTTCTTCTAATTCAACTTAAATGTCTCAAAATATAATTTAATGGAACAATCTTAAGACTATACTTTAAAACCCAGCTGCATTACCATGCTATATAATTTTGGCTATGAATTAATCTATGCATATATTCATTTACCTATCAAAATAGTATAAGAGACATGTAATCCTGAAGTCCCTTGTAATGAGAATGAAATCCCTTGTAATCTCACAGTCCAAAAAATAGATATTTTATAGATACTGTAAATTTCACATTATGTATGCATGCATTCACACATATATATGTTTGTACCCACATATAGATTAATGACTTACTGGGTTCAGCTAGAAAGTAATGCAAAATCAATCATGGTAAATAGCTGGTCATCAATAATAGGTGAAGATACAAACTCATATGCAAATGTCTAAAGCTGGTGTAGTTCCACTTGTGTTGGGGGTAAAATTAAAGTTGCACTCAAGAGCTTTTAGGTTAGGTGCCATAGTATGCATATTGTTTTAGGGAATTATCGCTTTACTTTTCAAATGTGATAATGTAGTTGGCAAAAACATTTGCGTTCAGTTCCTGGGCTGATTGGTTTCTCTAAGAGGCAGAAGCTGAAAAGCAGTTAGCAACGTAGAAGATTTACATGGGGGTGCTACCTGTGAAAGCAAAGGAGTGTGATTGGGCAGAGGCAGCAGGCAGCTCAAGATGCAACCTGACAAGTATATTTGGGCATGACAGGGCTCTAGAGCAAAGACTACCCACTAGAAATGCCCCACGTGTGTGGACACCACTGTACTCTTAAGCCACTACCTTGCTCACACATTGTCTGGGGATTGCTATGGGAATAGCATGACCTTGCCTCGAAGGCTGCGGTGCACGCTGAAGAACTGACAGCTGGAGGTTTTCTGCTGACCTACATTCTTTACAACTGAACAGCACCTCTTTGTTTTTTTAAAGGAATATGGATGGTTCATATCTGTGCCTGATGCAATTGTTACTTAGGATGTTATTTTTTTTTCTGATTTTTGTTTTCCTGGCTACTTTATTGCAATACAAATGTGAGAATGTGAGAATGCAGGGAATATATGAGTAAGTTTGATGAATATCCTCTTGAAGCTTTAAAACAAAGACACACAAAAAAATTGTAATACACCCCACTTAGAAAATATTGGCTAGAAAAGTTTGCTAGTTTGACAAATGTATAAGCAATAAATTATTTAATGACATTGATTTCAGATAATACTTTTAAAGAATTGAATATATATATATATATAGTTTATCTAGATAATTAATTTTTATGAGATTCACCAATTACAAATTCTATGTATTTAATTTTATATCCCATATGACATTCTGGCAGCATCTGCTCAATCATATTTTTATGCTTCAAATGCAACAGCAATTTATATCTAAATAATTTATTAAAGTGATCATAATTTTCTATTTAGATGACATGAAATATGTGTAGAAAATTCACAAATGAATGAATAGAATTTTTTCATACAAATATTTAAAACTAAATGAAATTTGGGTTATATATGCATTTTATAGCACTGAGGTATTAAACACTTAAAAAATGCCTGACTTGCCCTAGTTAGCTTCGCTCAGGGGATAAAGTGTCAGCCTGCAGACTGAAGGGTCCTGGGTTCGATTCCAGTTAAGGGCACATGCCTGGGTTGTGGGCTCAATCCCCAGTAGGGGGTGTGCAGAAGGCAGCCAATCAATGATTCCCTCTTGTCATTGATGTTTCTATCTCTCTCTCCTTCTCCCTTCCTCTCTGAAATCAATAAAGAAATATATATATTTTTTAAAATGCCTCTCTTAGTCCATTTGCTAGCAAGTTTTGTGGTTTGGGATATTTCTAAGCACTACTAAATGCACTAGATATCTAGGCAGTAACAAATAAAACTTCAATATTTTGTTGACAAAAAATCCCCATAAGTAGTGGCAGGAAACAGAAAGAGGCTTTTATGTTTTTACTTTTTATTCTATACTAGAGCCCTGGTGCACAAAAATTTGTGCAATGGGGGACGGGGGGTGTCCCCTCAGCCCATCCTGTGCCCTCTCGCAGTCTGGGACACCTTGGGGGATGACCACCTGCTGGCTTAGGCCTGCTCCCTGGGGGATTGGGCCTAAGCTGGCAGTCAGACATCCCTCTGGCAGCCCGGCAGCCCTCAGGGGATGTTCCCTTGCCAGCAGGGAGCAGACCTAAGCTGCAGTCGGACATCTTTAGCGTTGCTGAGGAAGCAGGAGAGGCTCCCACCACCACCGCTGTACTGGCAGCCATCAGCCTGGCTTGTGGCTGAGCAGAGCTTCCGCATGTGAAAGCACACTGACCACCAGGGGGCAGCTCCTGCATTGAGCGTCTGTCGCCTGGTGGTCAGTGTGTGTCATAGTGACCAGTCATTCCCAGTCGTTCTGCTATTAGGGTCAGTTTGCATATTACCCTTTTACTATATAGGATAGAGGCCTGTTGCATGGGTGGGGGCCGGTTAGTTTGCCCTGAAGGGGGTCCTGGATCAGGGGGGGGGGCCCCACTGGGGGGCCTGGCCAGCCTGGGGGGGGGGCTGAGGGGG
>NW_006300210.1:558733-559831 GCF_000327345.1 Myotis davidii | reverse complement strand
GCGGGGAACCTTGGCTTCCTCCATCACTGGAGCAAGCAAGCCTCCTGCTCACTTCAGCTGCGAGGCTGCCAGCCACCATCTTTGTTGGCAGTTAATTTGCATATCTCACTGATTAGCCAATGGGAAGCATAGCAGAGGTAAGGTTAATTACCCTTTTTGTCTTTTATTAGATAGGATTCTTTGGTATTGTTTGAATTTTTTTAAAGCAGCACTTCAGTGCTATTTAAGAAAGATAAAAAAAAAGTATTCTAATATATAAAAGCCCAGGGTCATAATGGCCAATCACGACGAAAGGCTGACCAACCCGGAAGTCCTTCAGTGGCAACCCAGCACTGACTGCTTCACTGCAGCCTATTGATCCAGCACTGACTGCCCAGGGGGCTGAGACCCAGAGAGAGAGGCAGAGTCTTATCTGCAGCCTTAGTGACAGTGGTTCATTAGTACTTGCCTCTCTCTTTCTCTCCTTCTTTCTTTCCAGGCTTTGCCAGCAGCCAGGCCTTTCTTTCTCTCCCGGCCTCCACAGGGGTTGCTGTTCAGCCCTGACTCTTTGATCAGGCCCGGAGATAGGCCTGGAGATGTTGACTAGCATAGGAACTGACCAATCAGTCAGAACCAATGGCTGTCTAGGAGGTGAGCTTTTGACACTGGCTGGCATTGAAACTGACCAATCAGAACCAAATATGGGTGATGTGGGGAGCCAATGGCTGCCTAGGAGGCGGAGCTTTTGACACCGACTGGCATAGAAACTGACCAATCAGAACCAAATTGGCCAGCAGAGGAGGGCCATTGGGGGTGAGATCAGGCCTGCAGGAAGGGCAGTTAGGGGCGATCAGGTGGGTAGGAAGGTGAGCAGTTAGGAGCCAGCATTCCAGATTGTGAGAGGGATGCCCGACTGCTGGTTTAGTCGAACATCCCCCAAGGGGTTCCCAATTGGAGAGGGGTTCCCAATTGCAGGCTGGGCTGAGGGAACCCCCACTCCATGCATGAATTTCATGCACCACATGCACCTCTAGTCTACTATATATTTATCTCTCACAAATCAAGACTTTAAATCATATGTCCCTCTTGATCAACTTTTCTTTCTCTCCCTTTCTTTCT
>NW_006300210.1:553483-558616 GCF_000327345.1 Myotis davidii | reverse complement strand
GTCCTGGTCAGGCCCCAAGCCCAGGTTGGGGGCTCGATCCACAGTATGGGGCGTGCAGAAAGCATCCAGTCAATGATTTTCTCTTTTCTTTCTTTCTTTCTCCTCTCTCTCTTTCTCTCTCTCTCTCTCTCTCTCTCTCTCGCTCTCTCTCTCTCTTCTTCTTTCTTTCTTTTTACACTTGATCAATTTTTAAATTATTGGTTTTTAAATTACATTCCCAAAGTCATTAGTGGTGAACAAATTGGATCAATTATCCCATCAGTAAAATAGAATATTTGAATTGGCCAAAAAATTCCTTGGAAAGTATAAGTTAGTGAATATTCATTACTCAATTTTGTGTTGACTTCTAGTTATGCTAGAAAATCAGTAGGAAGTACAGATTACGAAACTTGCAGGTAGGTAAATCTGGGTTCAAATACTAATTGTCATGTAAAATTTGTTAAGAAATTCCACAACATAAGTAGTGCACAGCTTTACTCAAAGAAGATGCTTAATAAACAGTAGGATTAGTATTGTTTTTTATCTTCAGATAGTACACAAAATAATGAAGTAGAGACAGTGAACTTTGCACTCAAATTCCTGCTCTGTTTTACACAGTCAGAGCCACCACTTGAAGAAGGCTGCTCAGCCAGGGACTCCATTTCCTCCAGCATCCCTCTCTGTCCAGGTGACAGGTTGTTGCAAATAAAATCTGCAGAAGTTTTGTGTTGCACTTGTCTGAGCCTTGGAAGAAGTGTGTGTGCCTCTTCCACTCTCCTGCTCTGTCTGCAGAGGATCCTGAGAAAGTCTTTCTCAGCTGGGGCTTTTGTCTAAACCAAAGAACACAGAAAATGATGTGGTTGACTTATCAAGGATCTCTTAAGGATCCACAACACTATTGCCATGTTAGATGCCCAGGAGAAAAGTTAATTCATTACATAAAATGGATACTTTAGGACATTAGGGCTTAATTGTCTTAAGAATCCCTTCCCCATTGGGAAAGGCTGAAGAGAGAATGAGGAGCCACAAGATGGAAATGATGTGGGCTCTGAATCACCACATAAATGAAAGATTCTCACAACCAACCAGGACACCTGTGTTGCATCCTATATAATAAAGAGGTAATATGCAAATTAACCCTCACAACCTCACAAGATGGCTGACTACAGCCAGGCTGGCAGGAGGGTTAGTGAGGGACAACCAAATGACTGAACAAGCAGGCTGCCTGGGGCAACCAGGCCAGCAGGGACGATGCGCTTTTAGGAGCCAGTGGTCCAGGATTGTGAGAGGAATGTTCAACTGTCAGTTTTGGCTCTGGGACTGGGCCTAAACTGGCAGTTGGACATCTCCCAAGGGGTCCTGGATTGGAGAGGGTGCAGGTTGGGCTGAGGGAACCCCCACTCCTGTGCACAAATTTCATGCACTGAGCCTCTAGTACTTACATAAAAGAAAATAAATTTCTGGAGCCAGTGGTCCAGGATTGTGAGAGGAATGTTCAACTGTCAGTTTTGGCTCTGGGACTGGGCCTAAACTGGCAGTTGGACATCTCCCAAGGGGTCCTGGATTGGAGAGGGTGCAGGTTGGGCTGAGGGAACCCCCACTCCTGTGCACAAATTTCATGCACTGAGCCTCTAGTACTTACATAAAAGAAAATAAATTTCTAGTTTGTGAAACCACTGGAAAATTGGTACTTATTTCTTATAGCAACTATTATTATTTAAATTAATAAAAATAACATATCCTTTAACCACAGTAATGCATAATTGCTTTCAAAATCAACCAGCAGCAATCAAGCACATGCAATGTTTCATCTATTGCTATAAGAACTGGGATGAAAATATAAATAAGACACATTTATATTCTAAATTAAATCTGAGAGGGTTTATCAGAGGAAGAGCAGAATACATATATTTAAATGATTGTTAAATATATAACAATTTGTCAAGAAAAGCTATAATATTATTTAACTGTTAAATTGATAGTAAATAAAAATATACTAACATTCATAAGTAGCAATTATACAGTACAATAAAACTGCAATAGAAATAAATATATACATGTCTTACAAAATTAAAAGATTGAAGTATTTCTTAATAAGGGGAAGCTACATGTGTCCCATTAAACTTCAAAGTGAATTAATAGAATATAGACAATCCTTTACAAATTTTCATGACCATTACTGAAAAACATAATCAGTTATTAAGTGTCCTCAGGGAAAAGTTTACCTTTATATTAAAGAAATAATGCATTTACTCATTTATTCAGAACATTTTAAAACCTTATTCCCTTCATTGTTTTAACTGCAGAGTAATTATTTTTTACAAGACTATTTCATTAGTTTTTATTGAAGGACATTATCAGATTGTTATATAAAATCAAAGCAGTAATGGTTAGGAACAAGTCTATTATATGTCACTTGTATTTCTTTTGTGAAAATGTGTAGAGAATAATTTCCTGTGGCTATGAGAGAATGGTTACATACTTACCTCAATTAAAGTTAAACAATAAAACCCCTTTAGTTTTAGCATGCTAATTTCCTATATTTTTGCTAATAAATGTTCTCTAAAGCAGGGAGTGTCAATTGCTACTGCCAATCCAAAGAAAATTCATTTTTTCTTTCTTATTATAGTAATGAGAACCCTAAAGTTTAAAATGCCTAGTTTAACAAGTGTACCAATTATAATATGGGAAACTTAGCAATCTTGTCATCAAATGTGTTCTACTTATGGGTAAAACTGAACCATGAGATATGGTGGGAAAATGTGTATACTAGTACAATATCTAGAACAGTTGGACTTCCTCAATCTACTCTTGACTTTTCTCCTTTCCACAAACCTTTCTATGTGCCCTTTGACATTTTTAAACTGGGATTGAAAATGATACCACAACACACCTATTTAGATCTGCCAGAAGCTAGAACACTGACACCACCAAGTGCTGGAGAGGATGTGGAACCATAGGAACTCTTATTCATTGCTGGTGGGAATGTAAAATGATTCAGCCACTTGAAAACAGTTTGGCAGTTCCTTATAAAATCACTCATGCTCTTATCATATGATCCAGACACTCCTTGGTAGTTATCCAAAATAGTTGAAAAATTATATTGACACAAAAACCTGCACACAGATGTGTACAGCAGCTCCTATCTCATTAAGAGGGGATATGCTAATTGACCCTCACACCATCACAAAGATGGTGGCACCCACAGCCAATAAGGAGGGAATATGCTAATTGACTGCAACACCCTCAAAGATGGGAGCACCCACATCCAATAGGAGGGAATGTGCTAATTGACTGCCCTGCCCTCGAAGATGGCGGCACCCATAGTCAAAAGATGGTGGTGCCCAGTCCCCTCAAACCCCTAGCCTCCCAGGGCTGCCATAGGCTCAGGAAACCAGTGGCCCCCAGCCACAAGATGGCCGGCAGGGGAGGGCAGTTGTGGGCAATTAGGCCTGCAGGGGAGGGCAGTTGGGGGGGACCAGGCCAGCAGGGGAGGCCAGTTAGGGGCAATCAGGCTGGCAGGGAGGGCAGCTGGGGGTGACTAGGCCAGCAGGCAGAAGAGGTTAAGGGCAATTGGGCAGGCAGACAGGAAAGCAGTTGGGAGCCTGTGGTCCCAGATTGTGAAAGGATGTCTGACTGCCAGTTTAGGCCCGATCCCACAGGACATCCCCTGAGGGGTCCCAGATTGGAGAGGGTACAGGCTGGGCTGAGGGACACCCTCCCCATGCATGAATTTTGTGCACCAGGCCTCTAGTTTATTTATAATTGTCAAAACTAAATGCAACAGGATGCCTTTTTTAGTAGGTGAATGGATAAACACACTGGTACATTCAGACAATGAAACTTTATCCAATGCTACCAAGAAATGAGCTATCAAGCAACAAAAAGACAGGAATTTATTCCCCCATCTTTTTTGTATATCATTCTAAATTATAAAATGTAAATAGAATCATGAAACTTCCTTGTCTAAAACTCCTTATTGGGTTCTTATTCCACATGACACCCAAACTCTTGACTGGCCTACAAGGGCATCTATAATATAGTTCTCTCTATGCAGGCCACCTTTGCAACTTTATCTTCACTGGTGCTTCAGACACGCTGGTATTCTATAGCATCATTTCAATCTTCCTGCATCTCAAACATATGCTTTCTTAAGATATGACTTTGTCAAAAGGATTGTATTTGTTAAACATTCTTTCCTCTTCCTTATAATTGAATCCTTAATCTATTTGAGAGTTTAGGTTGATTTTTTTTTCTTTATGAAAATTCTTTCCATCAATAGCCTTTTAAATTTAGACCCTCTTTATTCCAAGCTTATAATGATCTACGTCAGACTCATATTTTTTTCTATAATAACATTAATTATTTTTATATTTTATATTGCTTGCAGTATTTTTAACTGTTTTCCCTACTAGAATGAAAACATGTAAGAGCAAAGACTGTCTGTTTACATGTATACCTCCTGAGTTAGCTTAGTGTATGGAAGAAAAGAAGCAATGAATTTGTATTTTCTGAGTGAAAATACAATTCTTGCTATAAGAGAATTATTGAGAGTTTCTTTTTTGTTAGGCTTTAAGTTATTAGTAGTAAAATAGAGTCCACTCTATCCACATAATTATTTATAACAGAACACTTGAAGTTATATACATTTGAACTTTATGGAGACCACAAAATAATGTGCTAAGGCTGGCTCAAGTTTTCTGATAATAAAAACGTTGTGTAGATTTGAATATATATATATATTATGAAAAAATGGAAGAATGTACTAAGGCTTCTGTTATAAAATTCTAGAGCTGTGAGGAGGACCTTGAAATAATAGGAGATGCTCTTCTAAATCCTTTGCTATTGTTCCAGTCTAAGATATCTATGTGGGGGACACGCCTGGTCTCAAGAAAATCTTTTGTAACCATAGTAAGTCCTTTAACATTGTTTGAGTCCTGTAAGTACTGCGTTTTTATACATTGCTTGTTACAGAAGACCGTGTTTCTTTTTAATATCTTCTGCTTAAAATTAGGTGCTTGTGCCGAGGCCGGTTTGGCTCAGTGGATAGAGCTTTGGCCTGTGGACTGGAAGGTCCCGGGTTCGATTCCAGTCAGGGGCATGTGCCTGGGTTGCGGGCACATCCCCAGTGGGGGATGTGCGGGGGGCGGGGGG
>NW_006300210.1:550602-550985 GCF_000327345.1 Myotis davidii | reverse complement strand
GGATTGCAATAATACACTAGAAGGATAAATCTAACAGTTAAGAGATAGTTAAGACGATAAGAAAGCAAGTTTTATGTGGTCTGATCAACCATTGAGTATTTATTGAGCATTGCCCATTTTGATGTTATGATGTACAATACACAGCAAACAAACATGTCTAGCGCACAATTTGGACCTAAGAATCTGGAGTCCATGGGGAAAAGTCTTGGCACAATAGCACCAACAAGTCAACAGGAGAAACCAAACCCCACACAGTTGCTGAAGCAACGTTACAAGTTCCTGGAGAGTTATATGTAGATCTTGGTCTCTGTGTAGCACTGTGTCTGTGGATCCACAGCCAAACATATGGTGGTGAGCCCAGGGGCACTGCTGTTCAGTGGGGA
>NW_006300210.1:549885-550301 GCF_000327345.1 Myotis davidii | reverse complement strand
CCGCCCCGCCCCCCAAAGAATGCACAAAGTCTTACTTTATTCATTTTGAGCTGATGTTTATTCTTCTAAGTCACACTTCCCCTTTGATAGTCCCTAACTTTGGTATGCTCTCATTTAAATACTGAAATACAAGGTTAACCACTATGAACACATCAACACATCTTCTGAATGATAAAGGAACAGGAGTGAAAAAAAGAAAAAGAATATTAGAATATGCAGATATATAAATGCTTTTATCTATATAAACACTTTATATTCACACACACACATGTACACATACACGTGTACAGACACAAATAAAGAAGAAATCGCTATAACTGCTAGCCCTCTCACTGCAACTGATCATGTGGTTGCAGTTGGTCTTCATCATTCCCATTTCCACTAGCAATTTCATACATCCTGTGGCCTCAGAAAGC
>NW_006300210.1:543673-548682 GCF_000327345.1 Myotis davidii | reverse complement strand
GCTCTCCCCTGCCGGCCTGGTTACCTCCAACTGCCCTCTCCTGCTGGCCTGATCACCCCTAACTGCCCTCCCCTGCTGGCCTGATTACCCCCAACTGCCCTCCCCTGCAGTGCTGGTTGCCCCCAACTGCCCTCCTCTGAAGGCCTGGTCACCCCCAACTGCCCTCCCCTGCCGGCCATCTTGTGGTGGCCATCTTGTGACCACATAGTGGTGGCCATCTTGTGATGACGTGAGGATGCAAGAGCCACCTAGGCTTTTATTAGTATAGATATGTTTTAATCACTTTCCAACTTTCTGTTTTCTTTTATCATTTTAAATACAGGTCTTAGATGGAGAAAAACTTATCAATCTGAGGTGTTACCTTTCCTCCAGCACATAAACATAGCAGGATCTGTGACTATTTTTAAGTGTTTCAAATCCATGCTGCCTAATTTATTTTACTCTCAACCTGATCTCAACTTTTCTTCATGCCTAATGCATATGTCTACCAAATACGAATACGTTATTTTACTTTAATATGTCATTCTATTTTGCAGCCCTTGGCTATGCAGCAAGGCATCAGGTGTTTTGTCAAGGTCTTTAACTGATCTGTGAACTACAAGCAAGGTGGAAAAGCACAGATTTCCAAATCTTCAAAACCAAGTATAACTCAAACAGAACTTTTTGCTGAACCATGAACTGAATTGTTTTTATTTTCTTATTAAGTAACCATTTAGAATGCCAGTTTTAAGTAGAACAAAGCCAATATATATTTTTTTATTCTGTTGAACTAGAGGATCAATTATTTTTTCTGGGCATTGAAATATTCCTTAAGAAAGTCTTTTCATTTCTGTTCCTGTGCCCAATACCTCAACACAGATGCTAATCGCCACACTTAATTACTGTTAAGGTTTTACAATTATAGCTATATACTGTAGATGTAATAAAAGTTATGTAAATGCAATATCTCTTTCTCCTTCAAGGTATCCAATTGCACTCTATTCACCTTTTCACTTGAAGGAAACACTTATGGCTTCTCCTTGGTGTATAAGAATTGCCAGCATCACTACTTGTGAGACCACTACGTTTACACTTAGGGGCTATTACAAAGCACAGTAAGTGTTACTTGAATGCAAGCACTGTGATACCCTAATAACCCAGACAACAACTAAGTGACTAACAGGTGGGTAGTGTATATAGCCTGGATACGCTGGATAAGATGAAGAGGAACATCATGAAATTTCAGCAGATTTCAATAGCACACAATTTAAAACTTATAAATTTTTTATTTCTGACATTTTTCATTTAATGCTCCCGGACTGTGGTTGACTGAGGGTTAATTGAGACTGAGGAAAGAGAAACCATGAAGAAAAAAGGACTACTGTGTTACCTATATAGGAACAGCAACAGGACACAGACAATTGGCCTTTGTAAAATGTTCTCCATTGCTTAAAGAATAATGTTTAAAGAACAATACAAGGTCTTCCATGCACTAATCCTTGACTTTCTGCTTTCTGTACTCACTGAAGAAAGGAATGAGGGTTTGGAAACTTGAGGAAAAGAGATGAGGTATGGAGATACGGTAATAGTCAATATGACAATTGATAAGATGTGAACTGAGGTTGTAGACACTTTTGAAATAGTATTTATCAGTTGGAAATAAGAATGATTGTAAAAAGATTTATAGAATGAAGAGAAAGCGCATGTTTCCTTGGAGATGAGGATCTGCTTAGAAATGAAATCCTAGAGCAACATGGCAGATCGACCCACACTTGGGATGTGGTCTCAGTCCACATTTGGTGTGAGCTCAGTCTACACATTTTCAGAGTTTTCCTGCTCAGGAATGAGAGGTTAAATGTCACAGAGAAAAAAAATAGCATGCCAAACAGTGTTTCTAATATTTAGCAAGTATATTTTCCACTAAGCGGGATGCAATTTAAAAACTAGAGTTTAGAGTCTACAGACATGTTTCAAAAATTGGAAAAGATTTCAGTGTAGGAGGATTTTGTGACAAATCAAGGTGGTTTAGAATCACATCATTAGGTCTTAAATTATGTATCCATGGAACACAGAGTAACATTTTTACATAAGTCAAATCATGTCAAAATTTCCCAATTCAACAGTACATAAAAAATGAGAACAAACATTAATAAAATTTCTCAATTTTGTTTCCCTGCTCAATCCTTTTCAGTGTTTGACATATAGCAAGAAACAAAATAAATAACAAGAACCAAAGAACTAAATACTATTAATGGAAATGCCATAAATATGATTACCAGGAAATCTTATATGAATTACTTTTTAGTTGTAAGAACTTACATATATCCGTGTAACAAAAACTATTAAATATATCAATTCTCCTGGAATTCTTTAATCAATAATTGATAGTGGCTAGGCATGTTTGTAATGAATATGAAGATGTGTGTTTTAGTAATCTCAAGTGAACATGTTTTTAGAATTTTGGAATTCTCTACTACTTGTGGCTGTGTCAGGAAAATGAGTAGGTTGAATGTAAATGCCTTTGGTGAGACCCATATGTTTATTATGCTTTGCCAGGTTGACGTACGAAGCTCAACAAAAGCAAGGGAGTCCTTTCCATTATTAATGATTCTTAGGTCCTTTGCCACATTCTGTGAGCACAGAAATAAATAAATGAAAAATTCATTAAAACATTTAAGCTATCAATATTGTATAAATGAAGATGAAAGGAATGACATGGTATAAATGGGCTCTCATTGGATTGAGTTATCATGTTAAAATTTTCCAGGAAAAAATGAGTTTTTTTTTAAATCCTCAATAATTCAGCAGATATGTTATTTTGTTTAAAAGTTGATAAGCCTTCCCCTAACTGGTTTTTCTCAGTGGATAGAGCACCAGCCTGCAGGCTGAAGGGTCCTGGGTTTGATTCCAGTCAAGGGCACATGCCCAGATTACAGGCTTGATCCCCAGTAGGATGTGTGAAGGTGGCAGCCAACCAATGATTCTCTTTCATCATTGATGTTTCTATTTCTCTCTCCTTCTCTCTTCCTCTCTGAAACCCTCATTCCTTTCTTCAGTGAGTATAGAAAGCAGAAAGTCATTTTGGCTAGATACAAAAATGTACAGATGTCAGAGAATTTTTATATATTAAAAGTATCAGTAGGAAAATCAACCCCCATTTTACTATTCTAATAAATTTATATTTGTAAACTTCTAGCCACTAAGTTTTCTAACTTAGATTTTAATAACATCCTATTAGCATTTAGATACATAGATACCTGAATTATTGAGTAAGAATCTTGATTCAAAGTCTCCATCTGAAATTGGCACACTTTGTCTTTAAAGAGTTAGATAGTAAACATTTTAGATTTTGTAGATCATTTTTATTCTCAATCACATATTCTTCTTTAATTTCTTTTGCAACCTTATAAAATATTAAAATGATATTTTTCTCAAAGTTCATGCCAAAGCATGCCAGGGATAACATTTGGCACATGGGTTTGACCTTTGGCTGATCCCTGATCTCAATATATATTTAGCTACAGATATTATAATAGACCTAATTTGTTTATATAAGCTAGTAGATCTTAAATTTTTGCATAAGGAATTCATTGTCTTAATGTAACCAAATATATTTAGTGGTAAAAATTCTAAAGTATGTTATTGCTAATTCCATTGCCAAAATGACTACCAAAATAGATTCTTTTAATATATTAGGGCTTAATATAATGAAAGGCCAAATTTAAGTTTAAAAAATATGTAAGTAATTAATTAGTCTATTCACATTCTTGTATAGGTGAATCTAACCTGTTCAAGAACTAACTGAGCCCTAACCGATTTGGCTCAGTGGATAGAGCATTGGCCTATGGACTCAAGGGTCCCAGGTTCAATTCCAGTCAAGGGCATGTACCTTGGTTGCGGGCACATCTCCAGTGGGGAGTGTGCAGGAGGCAGCTGATCGATGTTTTTCTCTCATCAATGTTTCTAACTCTCTATCCCTCTCCCTTCCTCTCTGTAAAAAAATCAATGAAATATATTAAGAAAAGAAAAAGATCCAACTGAATGTGAAAATGGTAGTGTTGGGGTTTCCATATGTGTGTGTGTGTGTTTGTATGATGATGATATCATGCAACTGCTATTAGTTAACCAACAATAATAATCATTATTATATCCAATCTTGGCTGCAAATGGAATAATCCTGACTTGATATTGGCAAATATATTATAGTTTATTTTACTCACTAATATTAATTAATGTATAGGAGAGTGTCTGGCACCGAAGATATTAAATAATAGCAAGTGAATGGATAGAAAGAAGGTTGGATCAGCATCAAGCTATTGATATAAGTGAGGCCTTATAAGTGGTGGGGAGAAAATCAGGCCTGAAATAATAAAGGTACCAACAGAAAATCAAGGCAAACTCAGGCTGGAGAGAAGACAGAGACTCCCTCTGGAACAGGGGCATGTGGCAGGGGTTGGGTCAAGGTAGAAAAGTCCCAGTATAGTAACTCAAACATGAGAACAGAGGAGAATCGTGTCGAATCCCTGATCTTCTGGCCTGCAAACCTTTGCTTCTCTTGATTGAGCAGAGTTGGCCTCAGAGTGTGTACTGAATCAAACCTTCGAGAAGGCATCCTGTGGCTTCTCTGAAAAAGAACATCTTTGATTCCCAGAAGGCAGTCCAGAGTCTGAATCCAGCAGTTGTTCACTACTTTACCTTAGAGAAATGACTCCAGTTGAAAATCAAGCAGATCATTAAAGTTGTATCTTTAAAAATGTATTATATTTATAAAGTATCACATAAGTTTTAGGAAATGATTACAATGTTGGGACTCACAACGACTAACAGTTTAGTAATGAAATTATCATTTCTTTTTCATGATTTTTTTCCATATTAATATATTTTTATTGATTAAGATATTACATATGTGTCCTTGTCCCCACGTTACCCTCTACCCGCCCCTTATGCCTTGCCCTCCCCCCCGTTGTCCGTGTCCATTGGTTAGGCCTATATGCCTGCATGTAAGTCCTTTGGTTGATCTTCCCCCCTTA
>NW_006300210.1:510753-542246 GCF_000327345.1 Myotis davidii | reverse complement strand
GGAATCAAAGGGTGGAGCAAGCAGCTATGGGGAAGCCTCAGCCCCACCCTGAGGGGCCGGCGCATCTCAGTGTTCTGTAATGGCTGCAAGCACCTCTGAGGGAAAGCCGCCCTCAAGATCGCCCGCTGCCAGACAGTCCAGTTTCTCCCTGTATGATTCCTGGGTCCCCAGAGACTTCCTGGAACCGGAGTTCAGAGCAGTTGGGAGCCTGTGACTCCCTCCGGATTCAAAAAGACAGCCGCGTCCTCAGGTGCCAGACCCTTTCCGCGCACGCGAGCCCCCTACCTCTGCACTTTACTTCCGCAGCTCCTCTGGCTCTCAGTGTTCTTTTCTTTCCTTCTAGTTGTAGAATTTACACTCAGCCAGCCTTCCTGTGGTTCTGGATGATGTCTGTTATGTGTTTTTGAAGTATTATTCAATTGTTGTGGGAGGCAGCAATTTCCCGGTGTTTATCTATGCCGCCATCTTCGCTGATTCCCTCTTTTTCATGATTTTTACTAGTTATTAATTTAATTACTCATTAATTACTCATCATGAGTTTAATATTAATTTTTGGAGTTTTAAGATTCACATTAGTACAAAAAAACCCTCTTTTTCCCGTTTCTTATAAAAGCATAGTAAATATGTGAAAAGAAAATATTGTTTAAAGGTAATATCACATATTATGGACACTTGTAAAATATGTTATTTCTGCAATAAAATCAGTATAAGACAAAAGTACTAACACCTTTTTTTTCACAGATAGGTTATGCTTAGATCATTTTTTATTCTTTCAAAACTAGGAATTAGAGAATTGATCATAAAGCAAATAGAGTAGTAACTTTAGTAGAAAATGTCTGTTCTTTCTAATTGGTGGAAATACTGAATAAAAGTGTATTTCTTCCCACTTCTGCATTTAGTGATGTCACTTTATAACATGAAATATGCAACTGTGGAAGTATTTACTCCACAGAAATTAGTGAATACTATCACCAGTGTTATTTTTCCCTAGAAAACCAACTGTTAAACATTTACCAGCATATCAATCTTCATCAAAAATAACACTTTTTTTTCCAATTTGTAGGATTAGCATATAAATGAGATATGGATTGGACAGAGAGAACTTGATCCAAAAGATTACAAGGTGAAAACATGTGACTTGTTCATGCAGATTTAGTCATTAAAATAGGTCTTCTAAATTAGGTAAAAACAGAGAAGCAAACTTTTTACTTGAAAGGACGGTCTGAATTTGCCATTAAGAGGGCTTGGTAAGGTAGATCAATCAATATGTCATTGTCTCTAAATAGCAGGTAGACAAGTTATCACAGTCACTGTGTGTGGATGAGAGATACTCATCGAAGCTCATTTTTTCTCAGCTGTGAAAATGTCAAACATGTTTTTCATTTTGACCCTGACATTGACCACTGTATCAACAATTATGCAACACAGTGTCAGTGACGTGAGCAAATCTCCAGAACGCCAAGTGGGATTCAAGCATCTGGTACATCCAGCAGCAGCCAACGCTGGGACTTAGGGAGTGAGCCCAGTCTGAGCAGCCTATTTCCCTCCTTTACTTCATAAGGAAAGGAACACGTTTGGAAGAGTGACCGGCATTTATCCGGGGAAATAAAACCCTGAGGGAAAACAGAGTCAGGATTCATTTTGAGATTAGTTTCATGGAACAGACTGACGAATCTCAGAGAGAAGGCAGGGGTCCAGGGGTGAATGGAGAGAGATTAACCAAAGAATTTATATGCATATGTGCATAACCCATGGACACAGACAATAGTGTGGTGCAGGCCTGGCAGGAAGGGGGGATGAGTATGGGGTAGATGGGGTAAATGAGGTGAAAACAAGGGGACACCTGTAATCTTGCAATAATAAAGATAAAATATTAGTTTCTAAATGTTTCCCTGTTAACACTTAGGCTTGTATGAATATGACAAAATAAAAATAAATTAAACAAATAAAAGTTCCATTTACAAAATCCAGAAATACAGATATTGATATGTCTATATGAGTATAATCTCATATATGTATGATAAATATACCCAAGGCATTTCCCACCAAATAGTAACAGTAGTCATCTCTGAGTGCTGTTATGTTTGGTAATTTTATGTTCTTCCTTTTAATTTTAAATTTTACCATTTATAGTTCTTACACTTCGTGTGATTCAATTTTTTTATAAAAGACAAATTAAAAATAAATAGAAATTCTAGAGCCAAACATTTAAATTTATAATTTCTTTAAATTTGACATGAAGAAGTTAGGTGTTTCTTAATTTCTTGAAAATATAGGTTTAAAGCAACAATACAAGTTTGATCTCTTTAAAATGCAATAATATTTTTGGTTTAAAAAACTAAGTAGTAAACAATTCTGTATAATACATATGTATTGATATAGTACTATTCTTTGTGAAATTTAAGGCAGTATAAAATACTAGTTAAAAGCATGAACTTTGAATGCTAGCAGATGCAGCATCAAATCTATACTACACCATTCACTATGTGATTTTGAGATATCTTTTTAAACTTTCTCCTTCTTGTTTTCTCAACCATTACAGAGAGATAATAAATTTATCTTGTAGGAATTTCATGATGATTAAATATAAAAATACATTGAACATGTAATTAGCAATCAATAAATAATAGCTTGAAATATCCCTAGAAGAGGGAAAGGTTTTTCAGAAATATGTCTGAGCAGACTTAAATGGAACTCAGATATTCAGTTTTTTTTGGTATATGATTGCATTTTTTTCAGATATCCAGTCTTTTTTTTTTTAAATATATTTTATTGATTTTTTACAGAGAAGAAGGGAGAGGGACAGAGAGTCAGAAACATCGATGAGAGAGAAACATCGATCAGCTGCCTTCTGCACGACCCGCAGTGGGGATGTGCCCGCAACCAAGGTACATGCCCTTGACCGGAATCGAACTTGGGACCCTTGAGTTCGCAGGCCGACGCTCTATCCACTGAGCCAAACCGGTTCGGCAGATATCCAGTCTTGAGATTCTGTTCCAACATCAGAACAAATTACTTTCACATTATTAAATTAAATGTTCAGACCGTGGATATTCAGAATGATATAAGTGTTAACTATAAACTGAAGTAAATAATGCTGCCAGGATATTTGTATAATCTTTGTTGCCCGTATTTATGTTTCTGTATTTTGTCTATCCTTCTGAACCGGCAGGAAGCAACGTTGCATATGTTGTTCCAGCTGCTGTTGCTTCAGGCTTCATACACTGGTGTTAACTTGTGAGTCTCTTGATAGATGGAGCCAAGAATCTGTTTGAATTTTTTCACAAAGGGATTAAATGGCAAACTTTTATTTTACAATATATGAGTCGGAGGGTTGCCAAAATTTGTTTTAACTTAATACTTTCTTCAAATGTGGCTGAAATCTAATTCAATGTAATACATATAGTCATTAAATATTTACTGAGACACTAGGATGTGAGAGGTATTCCTGGAACTAAAAGTCAATGAACAAGGCAAATATGCATATTTTATAAAAATTTTTGTGTAGTTATGGGGGAAATAATCATAATAAATACGTAATTTATATATATCTGAGGAAGTGAGAAGGACTTGGAAAAATAGTGCAAATTAAAAGAAATTGTGTAAGTTACAATTTGCATGTATTTCAAGTTCTTGTACAAATATCACCACAACACCTCCCCTGACCACACTATATAAAATTGTACACTCTCCCAAAACCCAACTCCAATTACCCTACACTTGCTCTATGTTCTCCACTACAACTATTGCTATTATTAATACTTTTTATCTTTCATCTTCCTCCCTCCCACTTGGATGTAAACTCCATGATTTCATAGATTTTTGTTTGTTTGTTTGTTTTCTTTGTTTTATTCTCACTTTATGCAAAACTGTTATCAGACAAAGTGGGAGGTCCTTTTCCTCATTGGGTGCTGGGGCTGGAGTCCTTATGATATCTTGAGAAGAAGAATTTTCTGAGGCTCACACTGGAGAATGAGTGATTTTTATTTGTGTGGAGTTAAATTCCTGGCTTTCCAAAGTTCTATTTTCCTTTGTTCAGTCATAGGAGTATGGCTGGGGTTTCAGTAAAACTAGAAGCAAAGCCAATAACCAGAGTTTCCTTTCCATGTTGGAGCTGAGTCCAATTAAGTATCAGGCTAGTTGCAGTTCATTAGCCCATTGTGTGTGGGGGTCCACATGGCAGTGGGCCATGTGAGTGAACAAAAGGGAGCCATCCACTCCCAGAGCCACACAAGTCCCAAGAGTCCCAAGAGCACAAGAGGAATGAAGAGAGTGAACTCCTTTGTTCAAGGCATTAAATATCCCAAATATTGCGACCTTGCAAAAGCTCATTGGCCACACCCATTCTGGCTAATGACCTTTTTTTCAGGTGTGACCAACAACAAGCACCTTCCGTATGTCACCCCAAGTAACTGGGCATGCGTCTATCTCCCCTTTGTTGGATCCATGGAGATTTTAAAGTTGTAGCTTCCTGGGGAAGAAGCCCCAATGACATGCCTATAATATCTGGCCTTCCCTTTGCTCCTTTCCTGTTATTAATAACTAGTTAATTACAACAATATCAAAACTACTAGTAATTTGTTCCATGATGTGGCAAAAAATCTTAAAAACTGATCAAGAAGCAGATGATAAAAAACCACATTAAGGAATTTCACGTTTATTGTGTGGGACATTGTGAGCTACAGAACACATAACGTAACTTGTTTTTCACAGAATGATCGATTTACTTCCTGAAAGTATGAAAGTATGAGGGATAGACGGAATGGAGGAGAGGCTGGAGGCCCTGGGAAATGATGATTACAAGGAGGCAACACAAGATATGATGGAAATAAGAGATGGATAGGACTTATCAATAGGAAATTGAGAAGAAGAAAAAAGAAGTTGGAAAGGTCTTCAAGCTTCTAATTTGAATGACTAGGCGAATAACGATGCTTTTTAATTGACAGCGAGATGAGAAAACAGGAGGAGGGACACATTTGAAAATATATATTCAGTTGGGACATTTTGAGTTTGAGTAAATACGTGAGATACTCAGATTGAACAAGTAAACACTCTTACATTCAGTATTTTCCAAAGACTCCCAATCTGATGACTTCTCAGTGGAAATTACTCCATAGCAGGTTGTAAAATCCATGATTTAGATTCTTTATTTTAAACTAGAGGCCCGGTGCATGAAATCCATGCACTGGGGGTGGGGGTGGTCCCTCAGCCAGGCCTGCACCCTCTCACAGTCTGGGAGCCCTCAGGGGATGTCCTACTGATGGGGAGCAGGCCTAAGCCAGCAGTAGAACATCCTTAGCGCTGCTGCGGAGGCAGGAGAGACCTGCACCACTGCCACTGTGCTCGCCAGCTGTAAGTCCAGCTTCTGGGTGAGCGTTGCTCCCCTTGTGGGAGCGCACTGACCACCAGGAGCAGCTCCTGCATTGAGCGTCTGCTGCCTGGTGGTCAGTGCACGTCATAGCGATGGCGTCATAGGACCAACCAATGGTCCTCCATTTGGTTGATTTGCATATTAACCTTTTATTATATAGGATTATAAATCCCTTGGAAATAAAAAAAAAAACACACATGCATGTCAAGGGAGGGTTTTCCATTGCTTCCTAGCCCAACTTTTTTTTTTTAATATATTTTATTGATTTTTTACAGAGAGGAAGGGAGAGAGATAGAGAGTTAGAAACATCGATGAGAGAGAAACATCGATCAGCTGCCTCCTGCACATCTCCTACTGGGGATGTGCCCACAACCCAGGTACATGCCCTTGACCGGAATCGAACCTGGGACCTTTCAGTCTGCAAGCCGACGCCCTATCCACTGAGCCAAACCGGTTTCAGCGCTAGCCCAACTTTTAACATTTCATTATGATAGATTTAGTCTTTTAATCTGTATAAACTGTGAGCTCCCTCATTGAGGGATCTTAATCTTCTTTCTCTTTTTCTCAGTTCCTTTAATAGTGCCTGAGCATATTAGAAGTTTAATACTTGTTTGTTCAACTGAATTAAATTAAAAAGCTAATACTAGGTACTAAAGAATTATCATATCGTTATATTTAAATATAATCTTTTAATCCTTTACAATTTCAGTCTTTAGAAAATTGAGAATAAATTATTTTCTTCATCTGATCACAGTCACATTATCTACTAAAAGCTAAAAAAAGGAGAAAACGGCCTCTTTAGTACTTTTAGTCATTAAAACATAATACCTTTCTAGTTCTCATATTCTTGCTCATTAAATTTGTGATTAATTTTTAAAAATTCTTTTCTTATTTTGTATCTTCTGAAATGTTTTATCTGGTTGAGAGGAGGATAATATAGTAACCTAGTAGCTGGATATGTTTTTCACTTTTAGCTCCTTTTAAAATAATCACTTTTTCTATAGCTTCAGAATATAAAAAACAAACACTTGTGATAAATTTCTTATGGTTTTTTTTAAGTAATCCTAGTTATTCAATAACTGGCTTGTTTTCCTTTGCTACTATTGGCACAGGCAGCTAGGAGTTAACAAAAGAGAAGGGAGCGATTCTGGCTGGGCCTGACTGAGCCTGGAAGTTACAGTTTCGGACACCCTAAGGGGTAGCCAAGGGGAATAATACCCCTACTTCCCATCCCCCCTTCCCTCAGCCTCCACCCCTGAAGCAGGACTGGTGTGCCACCCATCTCTCCAAGGTATAACTGGTCCATTTGCCTGACCTATTGGGGCAGGGGAAGGGGGCGGTAACCAATAAAGGAGAAATTCCTCTGCTGGATGCATGCATGGTAGAAATCAAGATGGTGCGGGGAAGGCGGGGGTGGAGTGGGGAGGGGGCGGGGGTGGAGAATCCCTCTACTTTGAGGCATGCACAGTAGTAGCCAGAACTGAGACATAAAGGGGCAGCCTAGCCTGGAAAACCCGGGGAAATGGTAAGATTGGATAAAGGAAGGACCCAGCTCAAACCCGTGAAAGCGTGGGAACGAGAGTGGTTAGTTTGAAAGAAAGCTTATTCCTTTCCAAGCCTGAGATAACAGAATCAATGCTTAACAAAGGCCCCTCTGGGTAGCATGCCTTTGCTGGTTATTTCACACTCCTTAGTAGCAGCCATGGGGCCCTGGCAGCCCCACAGCTCCAAGTGCGGCTCCAAGTGTTTGCTGGAGCACAGCCAGAGCAGAGACTATGCTGGGCACTGGGGCCCAGGATGATGGCGTTTCAGCTCTGGGTCTTGACCCTTATTTATGCTCACCAGGCCCAGGATTTCTTCAACAGAGGGACACACTGAGCCCTCTGGTCATAAATGAGATACTGGGCCCCTGGGGACAGTCCCATGTGTTTGCTGTAGCTTCAATAAATCTTACCCCTACACCGCACCTCCCATGTCTAGGTCCCCGGCACGCTTTTCTCATGACTCGGTGGACTAGCTCTATTTTTAATGGCAACACTACTAGCATGCGAACTTATTGGTACAAATTTATTAGCATGTTACCCCTTTGTTCACTGGTCTACCTCCTTTAAGAAACTATGAATTGACTTCTGCTTCTGTTATTATCTTTATCATTACAAACATACATATTAGTCTTACTTTCTTTTGATAACACAGGCATCCTATAATTTTCGGTTCATAGGTCAAAATCCTTTATTACCATATTTTCTGTTGCAGAAAAAATGTTCAAAGAAATAATGGATGAAGTCTTCCCAACTTTTATGAAAATTATTACTCTATACATCCTAGAGAAGTGTTTCTCAACCTTCCTAATGCCGCGACCCTTTAATACAGTTCCTCATGTTGTGGTGACCGCCAACCATAAAATTATTTTCGTTGCTACTTCATAACTGTAATTTTGCTACTGTTATGAATCATAATGTAAATATCTGATATGCAGGATGTATTTAGGTGACCCCTGTGAAAGAGTCATTCGACCCCCAAAGGGGGTGCAACCCACAGGTTGAGAACCGCTGTCCTAGGCGCTCAATGAACTACAAGTAGGACAAAAGCAAATAAATCCACACACACAGGCATATCATAGTGAAAATATTAACTATTGCCATTTTGTTCCAAATAATTATTTGTTGGGGGGGTTGTTCTGTACATTGTAGAAGTTTAGCAGCATTTCTTAAGTCATGCTAGTAACAAAAGCCTAAAGTCCTGACAAGCAAAATTGCCTTCAGATATTGTCAAATGTGCCCTGGAGGGCAGAATCACCCTAGTTAAGAACCACAGATATAATTGCATGGGGGGGGGGGGGAGTCTTAAAAGATATACATTAAACATTTAATGAGAGTTTCTCTAAATGGATAAAGGAGTAGGTAAGGTAAGAAAAAGGACCTTGTTGTTTTATCTATATATTTTTGTATTGTTTCAGTGGGTTAAAAATTACAACTCATTTATTATCTGTCTTTTAAGACAATAAAGATTAATGCATTTTCTTCCTTTTCAAAACAAACAAATAAATAAAACTAACCCATTTTTAGATGAATATAAAATACCATTTCAGTAGATCATTTCAAAGATGATTATGGCTTATGAATGTGGGGATAGTGACTAGTAATTTGAATTTTAATATATTTTTAATATACTGCCTACAAGATTTATTGAGGGGTTGGATGTGAAGTTTGAAGGGACAGTATTTTGTTTGTCTTACCTAAGCAACTGGTTGAATGTTAGTGCCATTACTTAGAGTCAGGAATGAGAATATTGGGGGCTTCTATGAGAAGTAAAATCATTAATTTCAGTTCTAGCAATTAATTTTGAGATCTATATCAGATTTCCACAAGGTGATTTGACACTCCATAACTCAGAGTAACAAAATCTGGAACAAAATAAAATTTCTTACAATGGTCTGTGACAAACAATGGTAAACTCATCTTTATTCCTTAAAAGTGGAAAATGAATAAATACATTTTATAACATAGCTTACTATTTATATGTTTTATTGCTTTATGAGAAAAACTAATATCTAAACTTAGCTACAACTGAATGGAGCAATTAATTTCGCATATATTTTCTATGTTTCCAATCCAAAGGTGCAAGTGTTCACTTGAGAATATACAAAAAGTATGCATATGCTACAAAAAAATCTGTTCGAAAATTAAAAAATGCCACTAACTCAGAAACAAAAAAAAATCAGTGCATTAGAAAACATCAATATAAACATTGATTTTATGCTTTGCTGAATAAAATTAGATTTATAGCAATAATGAATTTAGGAAGAAACAGTATAATTCTTTTTTAAATATATTTTTATTGATTTTTTACAGAGAGGAAGGGAGAGGGAGAGAGTTAGAAACACCTATGAGAGAGAAACATCGATCAGCTGCCTCCCGCACATGCCCTACTTGGGGATGTGCCCGTAACCAAGGTACATGCCCTTGACCAGAATAGAACCTGGGACGCTTCAGTCCGCAGGCCAACGCTCTATTCACTGAGCCAAACCGGTCAGGTTAAATTCTTAAAATATCAACATTAGGAATAAGATTTTATTATTTTCATTTCCTCAAACCAAAAACAATGAGATTAACTTTAAAAATGAAGTAAGTTCTTCATTTTTGAAAAGAATCGCAGTAACCCTGAGAAAAGAACATCTCATTGTTTCTGCAATACTTACATTGTTTACATTTGTCCCCTTACAATGGGATAGGCACTGTGCGAAATACTTTAAATAAAGCATATTTAATCCTTCTAACAACTCTGTAGAATAGTCCTCACTTTAAAAAAAAAAACTTTTTAAAAATATATTTTTATTGATTTCAGAGAGAGTGAAGGAGAGGGAGAGATAGAAACATCAATAATGAGAGAGAACCATTTATCGGCTGCCTCCTGCATGCCCCACCCTGGGGATCAAGCCTGCAACCCCAATGTGCCCTGACCAGGAATCGAACCATGACCTCCTGGTTCATAGGTCAACGCTCAACCACTGAGCCATGCCAGTTTGGCAGGTCCTCACTTTTTAGATAAAGAAACTGAGAGTCAGGACATGTTAAAAAAACAAAAACAAAAAACTCACCTTGCTTTAGACTTTGACAGTTTGATTCCAAAGCTTGTGTTCTCATCAAACACAAAAAGGTTACAATACTTTTTTTAAAAAAGGGAGAAAAAGAGAAGAATTAATCTTATTATAATCACTAGAGGCCTGGTGCATGAATTTGTGCATGGGTGGGGTCCCTTGGCCTGGCCGATGATCAGGCGATGGGGGCCAATTAGGGCCGGCCAGCCAGGGTGAGGGACCACAGGAGGTTGGCTGTGGGGGTGCACTGACTACCAGGGGGCAGCTCCTGCATTGAGTGTCTGCCTCCTGGTGGTCAGTGCATCGTCGTAGCAACCAGTTGACTAGTCGTTCGGTCGCTTAGGTTTTTATATATATAGATGGTCGACATTGAAACCATGTGTAAAGGTGTGAAGAGACAGCAAAAGAAGATGTGCTTTTCTTCTCATCCATGTCCACTCACTTTCAGTCGAGAGCAGTAGTCTGGAGACAGATCTGGAAGCCCTTATAAAGACTGCTCATGCTTGCTGTTCTCTAGTGAAAATGAAAACTGGCCACTGAAGTTTAAATTCAACCAGAAACACAATCAGTATATTTTGTTTTCAAACATACTTACAGATTAGTCTTACTTTCTTTTGATAACACAGGCATCCTATACTTTTCTGTGCTAGCTATAAAAAATTTCCCTTTGATCATCAGGTGATGAAAACCTTCAACTTCAAATAGATTTTAAAGAAAAGCTAGCCTCAAAATGCAGATCTGCATCCCTTAACTGAAGGGATTTAAATTACATTGTGGAAGAGATGTTGCAAGCCGACCAGCTCAAACAGTGTTTTCTTTTGGAGGTAAATGGACTGAAACAGATGGGAGGGAGGGTGGAGAGAGCTTTTCTAGAGGCGCCCTGTGTGTGTGTCACCAGCTGTTGCTGAGAGATAATGTGCAACAGCAAGTGATGTAGAGGAGAAAATCCAAATGACTGGAGTCCTGCGCTTTGGACTGTTAGGAGAAAAGAGCCTCTCCTTGAGTTCCTTTAATTGAAGGTGGAGCCTGAAATTTGCAAATGCCTCCATAAAATGACACACCTGATTTCACTGCAACATAAAAGAAGACTCAAAAAATGCTTATTTTATTCCACAGTGGGAGTCAGTTAAAACTGGGCATGGGGGGAGGGGGTATGTGGAAAAAGATAAAAGTAAAAACAGAATGTATTCCTAATCATGCTATAATCATTTTAACTCCAATTTTAACTTTTTTTTGGGTGGGGGTTCATCCTCACCCAAGGATATTTTTTCTATTGATTTTTAGAAAGAGTAGAAGGGAAGGGGAGAGACACAGAGAGAGAAACATCGATGTGAGAGAGTCACAGCCATTGGTTGTCTTCCACACATGCCCCAACCAGAGCTGGGAGTGGAGCCTGCAACCAAGGTACATGCCCTTCACCAGAATCAAACCTGGGCCCCTTCATTCTGTGTGCTGGCACTCTAACCACTGAGCAAACTGGCTAGGGCTTTATGTCAATTTTAAATTAAATTTTGGTAATTTAAATCTTGTTATTTACATACAGAGAAAAATGCCATTTTAAACCACTGTTACCTGAAACTTGGAAATTCTAATTTCTACACTGATCGATTTTTTTAGCATTAAAGGCAAAGCCCCGAGGCACGATGTAGATGGCTGAGAACCTGGTAAATACTAGTATGACTGAATTTATCTCAGAGTTATGTGTTTTCACAGAGGCTTTTTCCAAAAAGGGCTTTATGAATAAGAAGTAAGAAAATATATAATTAATGATACCGTTGTAATGATATGGTTATTATTTAACAGGAAAGGAGCAAAGGGAAGACAAAATGACATAGGCATTCCATAAATACAGCTTTTCCAGGAAGCTGCAGTTTAACATTCTCCAAGTCTATTCCCCGCCGATCCCTGGGGAAAGGAACTGGAAACAGAAGGTGCCCAGTAAGGGCTGGGTGACTTGGGAAGGTGCTTACTTGTCAGTCACACATGGGAACAGGTCAGTGGCCAGAATAGTGTGGCCACTGCAAGGGCGTGAAACCTGAACATTTAAACTCCTGGACAAAAGTGTGCTCTCTCTTGGCTCTCCCTCTTGCTGCTCTGCCTGACCTCTGTTGCAGGGGGTGTGCTCTCCTGCATCTGCTCATGTGGTTCACGGCCAGGTGGGACCAACAGAATGGACTAATGGACTTTAATTAGCCTGAGGCTGGACTGGACCTGGCAGTTCAGCCTCAGGCTAATTCACATGGAACAGAGATTCTGGACGCTGGCCCTGCTTTTGGCTCTGCTGGATCCCACTTGTACCTTTTTTGGGACTGGGTTATGGGGCATGGGACTTTGCAACCCCAAAAATATAATTCCACACCAATAAAAACCATCACTCTCCCATAGGTGTCTTAGAAAATTCATTTTTTGAAGATATCCCAAGAGCCACCTCATTCCCACCAATGTCAGGGAAATTGGACCCATTAATTTCTCCTGCAACTTTGAGACATAAGGAAAGGGCCTCAGTTAGATTAAAAAAAAGCCCCCCCAAAAAGAAAGGAAGTTTGGAGCCAAAGAGAATAACAGCAACTGATTATTTGCATACTTATGTGACAGTGACTTACAGGTCACCTGAAGATGGCTAGATTCAGCATGTTGGAAGCAGACTCTGGAACAGTATGCAGCAATGAGAAGTATTTACACATAGCCACATGGGCAGGTCTTAACAACAGGATGCCAAGTGAAAAGTACATCATGTTGCCCTGAACGGTTTGACTCAGTGGATAGAGCGTCGGCCTGCAGACCGAAGGGTCCCAGGTTTGATTCTTGTCAAGGGCATGTATCTTGGTTGCAGGCACATCCCCAGTTGGGGGTGTGCAGGAGGCAGCTGATCAATGTTTCTCTCTCATCGATGTTTCTATCTCTCTATTTCTCTCCCTTCCTCACAGTCTGGGAGCCCTCAGGGGATGTCCTACTGACGGCTTAGGCCCACTCCTTATGGCCTCCCTCTGTGGGAGGCAACCGGGCTGATCAGGGTAAGGCGCAGGCCCATCACCCCACTGCTGCTGCCACTGCCGGCCACCGCAGCCACCAAGGTGTTTTCATCAACACAGACTCCAGTCCCTTCATCACGAAAAAATGACAGCTTTCTTTAGGCATTTTCAAAATGTCTCCTTCATAGCATATGACACTTCTTTATTTCTTTTTTTTATCCTCACATGAGGATATTTTCTCATTGATTTTTAGAGAGCGTAGAAAAGAGAGAGAAAGACAGAGAGAAACATCAAAGTGAGAGGAACACTTTGATTGGTTGCCTCCTGCATGAGCGCTGACCTGGGCCCCGGCCAGGGAGGAGCCTGCAACCTAGGTACATGCCCTTGATCAGAATTGAACCCAGACCTCTTGCAGGTTTGTATCTCCACTCTGGCTCCAGCAGCCCAGTGCTGCAGCCACAGGGCTGGGGCTGGGGGCTGGCCCCCTGTGTGTTGTTCTCTCTGGCTCTGGGTCCGCCCTGTCTGTTGTTTTCTCAGGCTCTGGGCCCATGCCAGGCCCCTCCTCCTCAGCTGGTCATGACTGTTACGAAGTCCCAGCCTAATTTGCATATTACCTCTCTCTCTCACTTTCTCTCTCTCTCTCTCTCTCTCTCTCTCTATATATATATATATATATACACACACACACACACACACATATATATATACACACACACACACAAATTATATGTAATGAGTTTATAATAAAATAAAGGATATATATATAACACATAAACATGATTATTTAGAAGATGAGGGGACAGGGATTGGTTTAGGGCAGCCGTGGGCAAACTACGGCCCGCGGGCCAGATCCGGCCCATTTGAAATGAATAAAACTAAAAAAAAAAAAGGCCGTACCCTTTTATGTAATGATGTTTACTTTGAATTTATATTAGTTCACACAAACACTCCATCCATGCTTTTGTTTCGGCCCTCCGATCCAGTTTAAGAACCCATTGTGGCCCTCGAGTCAAAAAGTTTGCCCACCCCTGGATTAGGGAGACAAAGGTGTGAGAAATGAATAATTAAACTTGAAATAAGTCCAAAACGTAAGAGAGAGGCTGTATTAATCTGCTTGGGCTGCCATAACAAAATATCACAGACTAGGTGGCTTGACCATTTTCTCACAGCTCTGGAGGCTGGATGACCATGATCAAGATGCCAACAAATGTAGTTTCTGGTGGTCACTACCTTGGCCTATAAAAGGACATCTTCTCATTGTAACCTCACATGGTCTTTCCACTTTTCTCCTTTGGAGAGATAGGGGGTCTCTGGTTTCTCCTTTCACATGGCATGGCATGGCACCGATTTTATAGATTAGGGTTCCACCACTATGACCTCATTTAACTTTCATTATTTTCCTAAAAGCTCCATCTCCAAATAGAGTGACAGTGTGGTTTAAGACTTCAACATATGAATTTCAAGGGAAGAGAATGCTGTCCTTAACAAGGGCCTTCCATAAGTCAATGATAATATAACACAATTTGCACTAAGGAGTATGATTAACTCAACCCCTGCATCTGAGGAACATGTTTTATGAGCAGGGATATTGCATAATTCCAGTCTCCACCCATGCCCTGATAGTCCCAAACCTTTAGTAAAATCTGCCATAGGAAATAGTTTACAGAGTTCTGCAGGCCTGAGACCAGGGCAAGGCATCAAAAAACTCTCAAATCCTGATACTGATTGTGCAGCTAAACAGTACTCCGTGGATACGTAATAAAGTGCATTTTTATTACATGTGACAAATATGTATATAAAAACTCATTGATTTTTCAGGGTGGCATTTCAAATGTGTATTGCTTGTGTTAGCTTCTATTTATCATTATCATATTCTGGCTTCAAAGGAAAAATACCACCATATGTCAGCTAACCTTTACTACAATATGGTTGTACATGGGCAAGATATTGGAACATTCCTTCCATGTTGTTTTCTTTTATTGAGGTAAATTATAATGATGTAATATCAGGAAAATAATTCCAATAAAATTATTCAGTCTTGTTAAATATACTTATGATAATGAAGCACCATTTCCATTAAGTTAAATTGCTAAGTCAATGAGTTTACTTTAATATGATGCAAATACAGGTTCAGAATGACATGGGGAGCATATTAATTTCCAGAAAAATTCATACCTGATGTTGCACTGTAAAGTGAAAATGGAATGAAGTTGAAATTATTATTATTATTATCACTGCCTATTTCCTTTAGTGACAGTTGTTTATTTTGAAAAGTGTTGTGTGATACACTCATGTCCATAAATGAACATTCTGTGATGAGGACACATTGTTGTTTCCACTCTATTTTCTAAATTACAACTAATATATGGAAATTAGATGTTCCTTGGAAATGAGTTATGTATCTTACTGTCACATTTACATTATGTTACTAAGAGTTACCACTTCCTCAGAGGTAAATATGATCATTTTTTTGCCTGCTGATTTAGTCATTTTAACAAGGAAAATATTGCTATAATGAAAGGAAAATTGTTAAGAATTTTACAAAAACCACACTTCATTCTGTGAATTTGTGAGAATTCTTTTCACATGTAATCTTTATACAGTGGGTTTCAATGGCTGGGTAAATATAACTGGTGTACATTGAGACATCTATAGGCCTGCCAACTCCTTAAAATTAATATTGAAATTTTTTGTTACAATTATAGATGTATATTTTTATAATGTCCATTAGCAATTGGAACATTGTAGGATAATTAAATGGTACACCAAATTTTGAAAAAACAAAAATTATTACACAAAATAATTTTTATTCTTAAAGTGCTATGACTAAAACTTTGAGACACAGGATAAATTTAAAGCAATATGCTCCATTTCATCTCCTAAATGTTTATTGGATCATAAAAATAACCATTTCCCAATGAATATATAAATGAGCATAGTCAGGAAAATAAACTATTCTACTCAATGCCAAAGTGGTCAAGAATGACTATGTAGAGTCAAATAAATCAGAATCTAATTTAATTTCTCCAGTTGAGCTAAAAAAATTATGCTTGCCAAGTGTATGACTCAAAACAGAAATCCCAATAGCCTCCTTAGTCAACTAATTTAAGTACATATAATCTGTATCTTTCCTCATTTTATATCTAGCATCCCTAACTGGATTTAAAATCACTCAAGTAGGTTGTGCTTCTTTTGTTTAACTGGTGTACCTATACATTGAGTAGGTATTCCATACATATAATGCTGATTTTGTGGGCAGTAAAGAAAATATATTTCTACTTTATCGGAATTGAGTATTGTATGATTAAAAAACAATAATACCATAGTTGAAAAGTAAGTGATAAATTACATATAAATGCTAAGTGGGACATTTTTTTTTCAAGAGTCAAGTATTCTCTAAGCCCTGTTTAAGTCTCTAAGTCTATTATGTGATTTGGCTAAGAAATAACAACACAACACTATCCATATTTTATTCCTATAGCACTGTTAGATTCAAAGTCTATTTTCTTTAATTAGATATTCAATACACACACCAACTCCTGCAAATGATGAGTAGATTTTTTGGCAAGCTTGCCCGGGTAGTTTCAAAAATGAATCCAGCCATTGACTGGTGTGTTTTAATTGCTATAATTTGAATAATTAATTCTATGTTTAGAAAATGAGTTCAAGGTGGTGTGTGATTAACCATGTTTAATGAAGTCATTACCTGATTAAAAACCATTTCATGCCCATGACTGATTATATCCAAATGCTAATCAATTTGATTTAAATTGTCTAATAAATTAAAATTTGTTACAGTTTTGTGTTATACTTTCTTTGATAAAAATTACATTGATATTCTATTATGGATTGTTATTTGGACTTATTTTTTCTGGAACTACAGTATAGGAAATAGTATTTCAACTCCAATAGAATCATTGGCAGGGAACATTCTTGGCTTAGAAAATGTTTTCATTTTGGAAAGTAGAGCTTTTAATAAAAGGGATGAGTTTGATTAAGAAGATATCTCTTTAGTGAGAAATCAGATGGCTGAATTTCTTTTTTTTTTTTTAATATATTTTATTGATTTTTTACAGAGAGAAAGGGAGAGAGATAGAAAGTCAGAAACATCGATGAGAGAGAGACATCGATCAGCTGCCTCCTGCACATCCCCCACTGGGGATGTGCCTGCAACCCAGGTACATGCCCTTGACCGGAATCGAACCTGGGACCTTTCAGTCCGCAGGCCGACGCTCTATCCACTGAGCCAAACCGGTTTCGGCCAGATGGCTGAATTTCCGAGGGGCCTCCTTAGATATCAACTCTAGCTCTAATCTTCACAGGCAGAACATGTCAAACTTCCCATGTGGCCTTAACAAAGTGAGTGATTTTTAAAGAAATTGAGTTTAAAGTACCTTTAATTATAGAACTAAGAGTGTGAAGAGATTTTTTTTAGAAGAGGGGCACCAGTTCTTTGCCTCCGACCTGAGCACAGAACAAGAGAAAATATAATTAAACTAAGAAATGAGGTATTTTAAAAAATACATTTCATTGATTTCAGAGAGGAAGGAAGAGGGAGAGAGATATAGAAACATCAATGATGAGAGAGACTCATTGATTGGCTACCTCCTGCACACCCCACACTGGGGATTGAGTTTACAACCCCGGCATGTGCCCTGACCAGGAATCGAACTGTGACTTCCTGATTCATAGGTTGATGCTCAATCACTGAACCATGCTGGCCCCAGAGAATTACTTACGGTATTTGGGCACAGGAATAGCATCAAGGTGTGACCGGACAGGGACCTGGCTGGCTTATCATGTGTGGGTTCTTGCCTTGTGCAGGAAGGATTTCCCAACACAAGCCCAGGTGGTTTCTGAGAGTGCATTTCTTTTCTTTCTCTTTTTTAAAAAAATATTTTATTGATTTTTTTATAGAGAAGAAGGGAGAGGTACAGAGAGTTAGAAACATCGATGAGAGAGAAACATGGATCAGCTACCTCCTGCACACCCACAACTGGGGATGTGCCCGCAACCAAGGTACATGCCCTTGACGGGAATCGAACCTGGGACCCTTCAGTCCGCAGGCTGATTCTCTATCCACTGAGACAAACCATTCAGGACATTGTTTGCCAATTTTCAAGTCATGAGCAGTACAACAGTCTCACCTTTAGCTTAGGGTTGTCTTCAAAGCTCATCCAGGTGGTTGACAAAATTTAGTTTCTTATGGTTCCTGTTGTCTTGCTAACTGCTGGCTGGAGATCACTCTCAGTTCCTAGAGGCCACTAATTTCGCCCTAACCATGTAGCTTTTGCCATAAATAGTTCACAATATGCAGTATCTCTTTGAATATTAATTTCTTTTCAAGTAATCAAAGTAAAGCTTAGCAAGAGATTAGTGTGAGAAAGAAATTGGACTCTGTAGAGGAATGCCAGAATGTAATGCATAAGGACCAGGACAGGAAAAGGAAAAAACAAACAAGCAAACAAATAATCACCCCCAGGCCCCCTGAAAAAAAAGACAAGAATAAATAAGAATAAAAAGTACTACCAAGAAAAGTAATATATAAATATAATACTTATTATATTTACATTTCTTGAAAAACAATCAGATTATTTTATAAACCAGATTTTTAAAAAACTCAATACATACTTTCTAGATGATTTCAAAATTGGTAACTGCCTATAGTAATATGGTATTGTATTGTAACTTGTAAAGTTAGGATGGCAGGCGCAAGTAATTATTTCCTTCTTCCTGCAATATAGCTCACTGCTTGTAATAAGGTATATTTTAGAATATGTTTAGATAGATAAATAATTACTATCAAAAGATAATTGTTAATATTAAAGAACAATTTTACCTAGCTAAATAATGGAATGAATAAAAGAACTTTAAGTTACTAAAATTTAAATACTGAAATTATTATAAAATAAAATAAATGCCAATTAACCATTGGTAGTTTGGGAGAAGCGTTATATCTTGGGGACAAATTAATTTTCATTTCAAGTAAAAGAATAATGTATTTTAATTTTATGTCCAATGTATAGTTTTCTATTCTTCAAAATATACTAATGCAATTCAAATACTGAATTAATTTTATAGAAAATCAGAATATAGGCTCACTAGAAATGTAAAATAGAAAATTCTTTTTAAAATGTATTTTAAATTATTTTTTTTATTTTTAAATCTTTATTGTTGAAAGTATTATATATGTCCCCTTTCCCCCCATTGACCCCTTCCAACCCAACCCCTGCCCCCTGCCCCAAGCTCTCACCACCTTATTGTCTGAAATTCTTTTTCAATGTTTCAGAGCATATAATCTTTCAAATAGAATTTTTTTGCAGGGGGATTTTCTTATTAGCATATTTATATTAGGCTTTGTATTCTTCTAAAATTTTATCATTTATTATTTTCATGTCAGATGGGGCTATTAAGCTCTCACTTTCTGTATATTATATTCTTGTTACCTCAACAAGAAAAAAGAAAAATATTCCAAAGTACACATTTTCCTTGTTTCTTTGTCATACTTAGTGCAATCCTCTCTCAGAGCTGTTTTCAGTCCCCTCCTCTCTCTCTCCCTTTCTCTCTCCCTCTCTCAGATCTTGTTCTTTCTTCCCAGAATTCAGTGTGCATTTTCCCCACCACTGATTCAGTCTAAGGAGGACCCCAAGCGAAATATTTCCTCGGATCTGCAAGTCTGTGGAGCCATTTCTTGGGCGTCATTTTGCAAGTCTTAGTCAAAGATCAAATGTTTCTTTATTAGTGTTCCCCATATGGTCCATAAAGTTTTGTTTCTTTCTAAATAAACCCATTTTAGTGGCAGTGCAGTCTTGTATCTAATGTAGTTCCTTTCCTGAGGAGGGGGAGCAATCAATGTTATCACTGAGAATCTCAACAGTGTTCTTTGCAGCATTCTCCCTGACAGTGAAGATTCTCTCTCCTCTCTCTGACTGACTGTCTTATACTGTTATTTTTTAAAATTATATATTTTTATTAATTTCAGAGAGGAAGGAAGAAGGAGAGAGAGGTAGGAACATCAATGATGAGAGAGAATCACTGATTGGCTGCCTCGTGCACACTCCACCCTGGGGACCTAGCCCACAGCCAGGGCATGTGCCCTGACTTGGAATCAAACTGTGACCTACTGGTCCTTAAGTCGATGCTCAACCACTGAGCCACCCCAGCTGAGCAAGTCTTATACTGTTCTTAACAGGTTCTTGCTACTCACCTACATTTCTAGAGTATTAGTATTCATTTCACGGGCATTCAGCACCCACATTCGTGATGTTGTTATTTTTTTTATGTTCTTTCTTTTAGTTTCCTAGCAGATTATAATAATAAAACAAAAATATTCTGAATATAGGCTTCAAATGCACCTATTTAGGTCCCTGTTATTCAAAGTAATAGCTTATGTGAAAAAATATGACTAGATATAATTCACAAGCAAGCACTAGGTTCTTGATTTAAAACAACCATTGATTTTCCTTAGTAGATTTTAGTTACATCAAGAGGTGGGCAGCAAGAATTACCTGAATAATGAAGTTCACCTGAATGCTATTTATCCAATTTCAGGCTCTGCCTATGGTGTATTTCTCTATTATTTTGGATACACCTCAATATACCCCAGTGTTAATATCTATAATTTTAAGTGGAAATGGTATCATAAACACAGTGCTTAATTTATGGGAAAATAAATTCATAGTCAAGAGACCAATGTTTGCACACTGGGGGGAGAGGGACGCGCTGCCCGTCAGTGCCTGCAGCAGCCCAGAATGGAAGCGAGAACAACCGTGACTCATGCACATTTTCCCACCAATGTGGAGAGCAAGGCTCCTCAGATTTCACCCCAGAGGCAGCCTGGATAACCTTTCCTTCTCTCCACTGAGACATGTCACAAATTACATATAATTGCTGAAGGTATTTCTTTTCACTCTAATCGTTTATACATTCTAATTTTAAGAATACTTCTATCACATATTCTAAATTCTAATGAATTTGCTTCTACTTCGGTCAATTTCTTTTAGCATTTCTTCCATCTTTGTTAACTCTTTCTTAGCTAACGTAGATGAAATATAGAGAAAAAGGAGAAGAAAGATCATGAGAGAGGAGGAGAATGCACAGATGCTGTAATGCTCTTCTCCAGACCAGCCACTGCCCAGCTTGACTCATTCAGACACCCGTTTCCCTGGGCCCCCACAGACCCAGGGCTTTCCTCTGCTACAGCATGTTAAGTGTGTCTCTGCATTCACTGTTGGGCTCTTTGTCTTCTCCCTTAATTGTAGCTATTCCAGGATAGAAAGAGACTCATTTGTTTTTAAGCCTCAGAGCTTTGCATTAAGCCAGAGAAACACGCTGTGTTGAATAAATGTTTGATGAGTGAGTCAGTGATTGCAAACTGGTTCTGAAACTAACTCTTGGTCTTTGTTCAAACTGAACTTAAACCCAGTGTTATTTACAGGTAAAAAAAAGAGAGAGAAATCCCGTTTTTTTCTTATTGATTTGAACCCTTTCTGTCACCTCAGATTCCCATTCATGCGGCCTGATCTTGCTAACCTCTTTGATTTTAAAAAATGTCTTTCTATTTTGACATTTTTTTTTTTGGTTTTTGTCTCAAGTAATTGGTTTTACACCCCAACAACTAAATCAAAGGTAAAAAGTCCTGACCTTGTTGAGTATTTATACTTGTGGGTGAAGTGGGACCTTTGCAGCATCAATAACAAACACCCCGGCTGACCTAACGGGGCACTACTTCATTGCTAGTTCACTTGCTGAATCACTCAGTAATTTTCACTACGAAAGGGCTCGCTTTGCCCACATCACATCTTCTTTTTTTCATCTCTGACCTTTTGTTTCATCCCTCTAGTCTTTACAAGTTTACACTCTTCTTCATAATGGAAGTTATTCTATGGATTGGGTGACACAATATCCTTGAGTAATTGCCATCAAACCTCTATTAATATCATTTTAAAGTTTCTATACCTGTAATTTTTTTCTATTCAAGAATGAAAAGTGAATATAAAGAAGACAGTTATTGTTATTATTATTAAAAGTGCTCCTTGGTTGTTATTTGGTTCATCTCCTGACCTTTCTTTCTGGTGCTAAAAAGTTGAAATAGCTTGTGTCTTTTATTTTAAGGCTTTTAAAAGTTATTGTTCAAAGTTTCAAAGATAGCCTTAACTGCAAACAATAGAATAAGGCCCCATCTTATTAGGGAAACAGAATTGTGGTAAAGAATATCGGGTAGACTGCAGAGTCTCTGGATGGGTCAAAAGGTCAGGCTCCTAAGTAGTGATGCAGCCAGACTCCCCAAATTGATTTGGAGGATGTTCTAGCAATAAAGCCAGCTGCTGCTGCTGGGCACCCAGAGTAGCTTGCACAGACTGTCCATCTCACACACCTGATCTGGGCCTCAGCAGCAGGGCACACAGGCCGCGCTGGCTACCTCATCTGCACCTGCCTGCCTGGAGCTTCTTGCCTGTGCTGTCACACTCACTACAGCAGGGGTTCCTCCCATAGCCGCTTCCTCACATCACATAGCAGTTTGTTCAGGTGCTTATTTGTGCCGACACTTCCCAGGAAGTAGAAGAGAACAACTTTTCTGATTTCCACCACAGAAAGATGAACACAGAGTATAAGAAAGGACCAAAGAATAGGGAAGGGGTTGAGAGATGGGAAGGGGCCACACATGTTCGCGGCAGGCACTCCTCGCCTTCCTAACATCATCGCACATCTCCCGCCACTCTTCCACTCCCAAATGTCAATAATGATCCCGCTCAGGCTAGGCAGCTAACTATCCTTAATTCAAAAACAGACAACCATTCTTCCCCCTAAAGTGCGCATGTCAGTGTCTAATCACCGTAATTAGTCTAGTTCTGGTTTTGCTAGTCCCCATTACCATCCTATCTTGATATCTAAAATCTCTGAAATATTAACCATCACTACTACCCATATCTCTACAGCAGTAGAATACAAAAGGGGCAAAAGAAAGGAAAATTGTGTCAAATAAGTAAATATATAAGTGGCACGACTAGAAAGGGGGTTCAGAACATATGACACTTTCTGTGTCTACAACGTGACATGCAACCTATACAGTGATTTCACAACTTCACCAACCATTCATTGTTCCTTTTTGTCCTTAGTCAGCACTTCAGCTGGTCATGATGTTTTACCTCGAAAGGGGATTGAGCTTTCCTTCTGGAGATTTCTGAGCCCTGATGGCCCTTCCTGAATAAAGCCATTGAAGTAATCCAGGTGCTTTAAGCATTGGGTATGGCAGTACTAACAGATGCCCAAGAGGAGTTCCTACCTTCCTGGTGTATTTCTCCCCGTGCCCAGTGACATCAAAGTCCATAGCTACACATAAGTTAAAAAAAAAAAAGGTTTGCAAGTAGGTTAAGAGGAATAATGGTGAGTGGGACCACTTCCAATCCCACTCCTTGAATTCCAAAATCATGAATTTTGAGTATGAGAAAAGAGCTATGTTACAAATTGGCTATTATCTCAGAACACCTAACAAATGCTATTCATAGCATCTCATCTTCACGATATGTCCACTATCTGATGCTCTTCAGTGAATCTGTCCATGCTTCTCTAGCAAGGGTGCACCAGCTGGTGGGCACCTTGTGGAGAACTGCTTCTTGATGATGGAATATGTGAGAAGAGAAGTGAAGCCCATAAAACACAGCTCATTGCCTTTATTCTTTGTGTGCAAATGGGTTGGTTCCTTGGTCAGAATGGGAAATAAGGACTTGAACATGTCAGCCTGGGTTTCTTTAAATGGTAGAAAATAATATTCTGCTTCATATGGATGCTATGAGAATTAAATAATACGAAAACAAATTCAGAAACATTCAAAGTGCAGTTAGATGTGATTTATTATTGATGTTGCAGGAAGGAGAAAGAGAAAGAAGGGGAAGGAGAAGGAAGAGGAGGGGGAGGAGGAAAAAGGAAAAGAATAATAAAAGTAAGTGGAATAATAAAGGAAAGGGAAAGGACACTTTGGACCTTTACAAATAGGTTAAGGGCTATGCAAGAAGGGCAATCGTTAACATTTTAGTCCAATTCAGTCTTTAGATTTTTTAAACATCAAAGGCTTATTAACTCAGTGTTACAAAATAACCAATGCATAAAATAAGCTTTACTATTCTATAACTCAGAGTTATTAAAGTTGGAGACATCGCCAACGATTAAAGTTTTAAATGTTCTTTTCTACTTGCAGAGAATCTAGGTGCTTGAAAATATTTGCAGGTCGAAGTGCTGGACAAGAATGCTGGCGGTACTAAAGAGGTATGTGGAAAGTCCTTGGAGAGTGGTGTCACTGGTACGTCTGTTGTAGGTGACAGCAGGCCACCCTGGATCAGGGGCCTATTAGCAAAGTGAAATATATCAGACTGCCTTAGGCCATTAGACACATTCATATAAGTCCTTAGAGCAGATAGAGGAGTGCTTAAAGCACCTTATTCTCTAGGGTTTAGCTTTACAGACCCTCCCAATCGAGGTCTACATTTCACATACAAACCTAAAATATTTTGAGTTAAAGAGTCCTTCAAATAGTTTGCCGTTTAAACCCAGGGAAGGGTCATTTAATAATCAGCTTAGAGACCGTGTTTTCATTAATTGTTCTTTAATTTATAAATTGATTTTGAGTGTAATATACATGTATATACATGTAATATACATGTATAAAATATACATGTATGAGTGTAATATACATGTATTTATTAACACTATAAATAAGTGTAATTCCAATCTTCCATTGTAACCATGTTATATATGTCCTATGAACAAAATAAATTTAAGTTATATTCCAAATGAAGGTGAGAAATTCAATAGCAGTACTTATACTTAACTTAAAATAGTACATTGATTGTTAACAAAGTTTTCTTTCCTTTTTTAACTGATCATTTTCTTAAGAAATATGAATCCTTGAGACATCCATCAAAGGCATTGACTAAAATTATATATTGTTGATTGTGAATGGGTTGATCATCATCATCTCTGAACAAAAATGGGAGGTAAGGGGACAAGAGCACAACACACTTGTGGTATCACAGAGTGAGCCCTTTCCTGTGAGTAAGAAAACTGGTAGCCTTAGTTTGCTAAAGTTAACAACATTAGCTCACAGTGAATACTTGATCCATGCTATATTTTTACATGTATGACCATCTGTTATCCTAAAAAATTCTCTATGAATTAAATAAAACTTCATTTGTCAATAAACAGAATAAGAAACTGAGTCTGAGACAAGTGAAGCCACTTGCTCAAAGACATATACCTTAGAGAGTGGTGGTATTCTTTATTCCAGAACCTACACTCTGAGCCAAAATGAACTACTTATTATAGTGATTTATCATATAAAAGCATGTTCAGTCAGGTTTGGTGGCATGTTCTGGGAAGAATTTCTAATTCTCCATGGAAATTTTCATGGAGAATTATTCTTTAGCTAGCTAGTATAAAATTCTAGAGGACAAAAGAATGTTATGATTTAGTTTGGTTTATATTTGGGGAATTTATGAGGACCAAACTACTTCCAGAGTCATTTGAGCTTCTTATTCTTGTCATATATACATTATGACTATATTATAGGCAATTTAAAAAAAATTATGTATTTAAAAATGCATTCCATTAAGCATTCCATTAAGATCCCTTCATGGTGTCAAACAATCTAAGCTAAACTAATATTAAATTCTAGAAGAGAAATTATTAAACAAAGTTGAGAAGTAAAGACTGTAAGATAAATTGACTGGGTCAGATCCTGGCTCCACCACGTAAACTAGTTTGAACATTGGCAAGTTGCTTCAACTCCCGATGCCTAACTTTCCTCATCTGTTCAATGTAGATGAAAATGTTTGAGGACTGACTAAATCAATGTGTTTTAAACACTTTTATACGCATTATATTTACTCCTATTATTAAAACAAATATTTTGGCCATTTAAGAAGATCTCAAAATTATAAATGTAATACAAAGCAAATCTATTTAAATACCAGTTGTGAAATGAAGGCAAAGTGGAGGGTAGTTTGGGAAAGGAGAAACTGAAAAGGAGAGATATGGTGGATGAACAGAGGGGTAAGGGTTAGGATATGTGACTATGGTAAAGGGGTAAAGAAAGAGGGATTTGATGGAGGAGAACACTGAGGTACTTAGACATGAATCTGCATGAAAGCCCTTTTTATGCCTTCATGTCATGCTGATCTTCATGTTATGAGCTGCAGGCACTTTGCCCAGGGACCCAATCGCTAAATCATTCTACTGCAATGTCTATAGTGTACAGCTTCTCCTGCTGACCCTACAAGTTATGATGGCTTATCTTTGCCCTTTATAGCACACTGTTAATGGAGTCAATTCTTCATGCCAGGCAATACATTTACGTCTTTTTAAAAGGATGTCAATCCATCCAGTTTTATAACCATAGAAGTATAAAAAATTTATAATTGTCTTTTCCTCTCACAGTCTACAACTTCATAGCAGCTCTACAAAAGAAACTAAATGAAAGAAAAACAGAGGTTAAGCTCCAGTCTTGCAAATATTAGTATAGTACCAATATTTAATTCATGTTACATCACTCTGACACAACAAAATGTTTTAGAGCATTATTTTATCAAAGAAATAATTTTACTTTTTAAAATGTAGTTGTCACTGAATTTAGTCTCATTGACTAAAGAACACCAAGTAACATTGCTGCAATAAATACATACAGAAATATCAATTTTATGAAAATGTATTATTTCATGACATTAAATGGAGCTATTTTAATTGAAAAATATAAGACATGACATTAAAATACTATTATTTTTCTGAATTAACATTTTTTACCCTAAAAGGAAGTATTGTTTTATTTCAAATCTCAAACTTAACATTCACAAAGACTAAATTTGTTCAGAAGTAGAATGTATCTATCTTTTTTCCATAAGAAAAATGAATAATTATAATTACCTAACTGAAATGAAGAAAATTAATTCATAAGAGATTGCAAAAATTAAAAACAACAGCAATGAGTCTTTTGTATAAGTGGAAATCAGCCATTTTTGCAATAAAATATTCAATTAACTTTGATTATTTATTCAAGACTAGAGGCCTGTTGCACGAAAAGATTTGTGCAATAAGCCTTCTTTTTCTGTGGCTGCCGGCACCGGTTTTCCTCCGGCACCTGGGACCCAGGTCTTCGCTCCCGCCAGAGCACCCTTCAGTCTTTGCTGATCCGGCCAAAGCCATCTTCAAACCTTCGCTGCTCCAGCCAGAGCCGCCTTCGATCTTCCCTCTGCACGCTTTGTGCCTATGTATGCAAATTAACCACCACATTTGTTGGCAGTTAATCTGCATATCTCGCTGATTAGCCAATGGGAGGTGTAGCGAAGGTACGGTCAATTACCATGTTTGTCTGTTATTAGATAGGATAATGTTAAATGGTTCTTTATATAAACAAATGACATGAAAATAATCTAATTATAACACCTTCAGGAATTATTTCTAAAAATGAAATAATATGCGGAAATTAACATCATTAAAGGTGCAAAAATTTATTCTATTTTTAGTTTTTAAAATGTGGTTTACTGTATGATGTACGGTAATATAACTTAAAACACAATTTCATGCAAAATTTTAAATGCACATAATCATATGTTCTATAACACTGCACTTAGAACTAATGTAAGCTGAGAGCTATTATTTTAATCACAGCCAGCAGCTGAAGTTCTCCATACCACTTACAAAATCAAGGTTTTATTCCTGTGTTTTAACTTTCTTCACTGATTGTTTTCTCACTTCAGTGACAAATTCATCTTCCAGTTGCCTCAAGCTGTATTAGTCACTCAATTTTCCTCTCTCAGAAAAATAAAACAAAACAGCATTTGTGTATGTCCACAAATTAAATAATTTCACTGTGTTTATTCCAAAGAGCTTTATTTGCATAATCCACTTTCATTACCATGTCTGAAATGTATTCATTCATTCATTCATTCATCTATTTCTTTTCTTCTTTATTTAAACATTTATCTATTAAGTTATTCATTCGACACACACTTAATGAACTTTTTCTGAGAAGATTATACAGCAATAGAAATTGAAATTGTATAAAGAAGGAGGGTCATAGTAATGTTCTGGGGAAACAGTATTCTAGGCACTGAGGCAGGAATCAGGAGATGTGTTTGAGGAAGAGTAAGAAATTCAGTTTATTAGAGTGAAGCATGAAAGGGGAGATGGATCTATGATGAAAACTGACAGGGTGTGAGAGACATAGTATCAAAGATCTTATGGGTTCAGAGAGAAGTAGGGATGCACTACCGTAGGAGTTAGATATTAAACTTTTTTGCTTACAGCAGTTCTCAACCTGTGGGTTGCAACCCCTTTGGTGGTCAAATGACCCTTTCACAGGGGTCACCTAAGACCATCCTGCATATCAGATATTTACATTACGATTCATAACAGTAGCAACATCACAGTTATGAAGTAGCAACCAAAATAATTTTATGGTTGGGTCACAATGCGAGAAACTGTATTTAAAGGGCCAGAAGGTTGAGAACCACCAGCTTAGAAGGTAATTATTGTTTGTCCTATATTTTTAAAGGGTAACTCTGAATTGTATGTGGAGAATATACTGTAGGATGAAAAAATAACAGGAGGAATAGGTAGAGACTGGAATGCCACATCAAGTTCAGGTAAGCTCAGGATGCCAAGAAATCACAGAAAATGTGAAGAAGAGCAATGGTTTTATACATGATGATATTCAGTGTAAGTCATTTTGTTGTTGTTCCTGGGCAAAAGAGGAAAATGAATCTGAAAGTAAAAATGATACAAGAAACAATAAAAATAATGCTAATAGCTAATGGTTAAGTAGTACTTACTATACAGTAAAATAATCTGCATATATTAACTTGCTTATTTTTACAGTTAGCCAAATTCAAAGTTAAGGACGCACATCTTCATACAGCCAACTCTTCCCAACACGCACACATCTGCCACAAGTTCAGGAACCCCCAGGGCCACCCTCCCTTCTGATCAGCTGTCTCTGAAGTCGGGTGTTCCTACAACTAGTTTTTATAATCCTCTAGAACAATTTACAGAACTTAGGAAAACACTATACTTACGATTTCATTTCTATTGTAGCCAAAATATACAAATCAAAATCAGCCAAAGAAGAAATGCATAAGCTGGAAGCAGGAGCTGGTGGACCCAAAATATAGTTTCTATATCCTCAGGGATGTGTTACCATTTTGACATGGATGTGTGACAACACGCAAATGGAAGTATTGAAAACTCAGAAAGCTTATAGAAACTTCATTGTCCAGAGATTTTATTGAGTTTATATTACATCGGCACAATTAATTGAATCATGGCCCATATGGTCCAATTTAATCTCCAGCCCTCTTCTCTCCTCAGAGGTCAGGTTTGTATCACATGCCTCCACATCCCGACTCTAATCACATGGTCTCTCTGCATGGCCCAGCCCTCACCCTAAGACACTCAATTATGGCTTGATGTAGGGAGCAGCTATAGGGTTAAGCCTCAGACTGACCTGTTGGCAAAGCCACAAACAAGTCCCAGCTTAGAGGGCACAGTCCTCTTAGCATAATTAGGCTTGATCTTATGACCTCCCTAGATCTTATCTGGGTAGCTAATGGGCTGTGGGAGATGCAAGTGCTCCCCAAATAAGTGAAACTCAAAAGAACATTGTAACTATGGTGACCACTACCTTGTTTACCTCTGGCTATAAAATAAAGGCTCAGCTTGCCTCTGGATCTCTCTCTGTGGCCTCAGCCAGGCACAGAAGATCCACCTAGACCCAGCTTATTCTCTCTGTCTTTTCTACATCCTTCGCAGCCCGTCCCCCTTTCCCCCGCTCAGGTTCACCGAACCCTTGGCTGAGCTGGCCTGGCACAGCTAGTCCTATCTTTCATTATGTCAGCATAAATTATCAGATGTGGTCTTGTTATCAGTGGAAGTGGGGTGTCCCTTTGCCCACTGGGTGCAGGTGGTGGCGTCTTTACAATATCTCGAGGAATAATTTTCTGAGACTCACACAGGAGGATGAGTGATTTTTATTTGTGTGGGATTACATACCTAGGTTTTCAATGTTCTATTTTCTTTAATCCAGTCCTGGAAGAAGTGCAGGCAGGGATTCAGTGGAGCTAAAATCAAAGTGGCCTGTCCAGAGTTTCCATCCCATGTTGGAATTGGGTCCTGTACAGGATCAGGCTAGTTGCAGTCCATTAGTTCATTGGGTGTGTGGGGTCCACATGGCTGTGGGTCATGTGGGTGAATGCAGGAACATGAGAGCGACAGAGAGCCAAAAGTCAAGAAAGCGAGAGAGCAAACTTCTTTGCTTAGGGGATTAAATATCTCAAATCTTGCCAAGCTTGCAGTGGCATACCTACTCTGGCCAATGACCTGTTCCCAGGTATGACTGACAGACAGGTAACCTTCCCTATTTCACCCAGATTTTACTGGGCTTGTGTCTATTCTCCCTCTGTCCAACCCTTACCCCCAGTTATCTGCAGGGAATAGATGAGAAGCTTCTTGGGGAGGGTTACACTGTAGCTTCCTGGCAAAGCTGCACAATTGATATGCCTATAATATTTGGTCTTCCCTTTGCTCTCTTCCTGTTATTAATAACTAGGTTAATTACAATGGTATCAGTTTGATGGACCCATTCACATAACAGAGATACTCCTATAATTCTGGAAATTCCTAGGATTTAAAAATTACCTATAAGGAACTGGGACAAAGGCAAGATGTCTCTTTGGGATAATTAATATTTAACAATATGATAATAATAATAAAGGCAACAACAAAAAGGAATAGTACTAACAAATGAATAAAAAGCCCTGTATTCTAAGAAAATTTGCAAGTAGTAACTTGTTCATTACTCATAATAATTTTATGAGACTATTATTTTTACATTACAGATGAAGAAACTGAGGTACATATTAATTAACTTGCCCAAGGCCAAAGATCAAGAAGGAGATTGGGGGCTGGGTGAAATAGGTGAAGGGATTAAGCAAAAATAACAACAACAAAACCTCATAGACACAAACAACAGTATGGTAATTATCAGAGGGGAAGGGAGGTGGGGGCAGGTAGAAGAGGGTAAAGGGGGAATAAATGGTGATGGGTGACTTTGGTAGGTGAACCCACAATTCAATATACAGACGCTGTATTATAGAATTGAACACTTACAACCTTTATAATTTTATTAACCAATGTCACCCCAATAAACTCAATAACAATTTTAAAAGGAAGGATGTGGACACAGAATTGGAACCTTCAGAAATAATCTCTGAATCTGTGCTTTAAGCGACAATATTGTGCTGCCTTTCTGTAGGTATGTCTGAAATTAAATCTGGAAAGACATCAGCATGAAGGGGCAGAAGTAGATAGAAAATGAGAGTCAAAGGTACTAAGTTCTAAGATCCTGTATTCCTGAGCCTACAGAGAATACCAGCCATGAAGATGCTCTAAACTGATGATTAATTTCAAATACACGATGATTAATTTCATTGGGACCCTTAACAATACCTCTAAGTTCTGCTGTGTTTTTCTAGTCAGCTGTCTCTCATATACTTCCCAACCATTA
>NW_006300210.1:506159-510665 GCF_000327345.1 Myotis davidii | reverse complement strand
CAGCAGCCTGCTTGCCCCTAACTGTTCCCCCTGCTGGCCTGCTTTCCCCCAACTCTCCCCCTGGTCCTCTAGCCTGCTCGCCTCTAACTGCCTCTGTCTTAGCCCTGCCACCATGGGTTTGTCCAGAAGGACGTCCAGAAGGTCTCCTGGTCGAATTAGCATATTACCCTTTTATTAGTATAGATGTTATCCATGTCCCTTTTAATGTTCTCAGAAAAAGCAATCAAAGGACTCTTTTTCTGCTAATAAACATAGCGAAAAGTGGATTCTGTGATCTTTGGATTTTTTTTTTTCAACAACATAACCATTTTTGAAAAGAGCTTGAGATGTCACGATGCTGTGTCCTGTGGAGTCCCCTGGTTTCCTATCGACCAATTTTCTCAATTTGCTAGAGACAAAACTTGATAGGTCTTGTCTAGATTACGCAAGGACCTAAAGATGATTTTAGGGGTTGGAGATGGGAATGATTGAAAAAGGAGGGGAGATAGAGATTTCAAAACCCTAATGATACAATTCAGGGTCTGCCTTATATTCTTTCTCCTGGCAATCTGCTAACTGTGCCTAAGAAATCTCTGGGATGCTCATAGTTTTAAATAGCAGCTTTAGTTTTGAGGAAAGAAAGAGTAACTGTTGGCATCTATTAGCTGCTATTTCTCCTGGCCATAAGAACTAGGCCTCAACGTCCCCTATTAACATAAACAATTTCATAACATAGAAAAGGTCATTGGGTGACTGAGGGAATATGACAAAAACAGGACCTTTTTGTCATCACATTTGAGGGCCAGCAAAAGCTAGAACTGTGCAACCACAAACACAAACAAACAAAACAAAAACAAACATTCTCCTCTCTGGGCTAATAGGAGTGACTACTCCTTCTTTACTGAGTAGCTCTAGTCCTACTCCATTCATTCCTCCCACCTTCTAGATAAGAATTACTGTGGAACTCCATCAGAGAATTCTTATGCTTAAGAAAAGAGCTCAACCCAGAACAGATTTCTTTGCATCCTGTCCTAAAGCATTCCACATAAAAATGTAAAATTCAATCCAGAATAAACCTTTAACACTTTAGTAATTCTAATTTTCACCTACTAACTCATGCCCTTTCTAATATCCTCTCACTGAGGTATTTTCACAGTTCCCCGTGGTGCATGGTTTTCTTCACTGTAAAAAAGTCCAGGAACCCAACTGCATTTGATGACAGGTGTGTGTCATGTGGTCTTAGGCAGATGGGCATTGACAGTCTGTTAATGTCCCAGCATGCATCTCTGGTTTAGTATTTCTTTATGAAATCCAGAACCATATAGCAACTGTCTCCTGCTCAGTGCCAAGGCATGTTTTTCAGGTAGTTGATAATTTGTCCATTCTAAACTGAAACCAAAACATATGTATCCCCCTCCCCCCCTTGCATTTCTTCCTTTATTATTTATTTCAATTAATGGCACCACTTTCTACCAAGTTTATTTTTTTAAGCTTTATTTTATTAGAGCAGTTTTGATTCCCAGCAAAATTGAGGGCAAGGTACAAATATTTGCCATATGCTTTTTGCCCCCACACATGCATAGCACCGCCAACACACACCAGAGTGGTACATTGGTTACCATCGATGGAACCCAAAATCCATAGTCTACATTAGGACTCACTCTTGGTGTTGTACATTCTAAGGTTTGGACAAAGGTATAAGAACATAAGCACCTATGTCACTCACATGGAACACACACACAGCAGTAATGAAGTAAAACAGTAAAAAGAATTAAAAGATAACAATTCCTGACCTTTACTTTGTGTAAATAAATAATAAAAAAAACATGAAGCACATATGTACAGACTTCGAAATGACAAAACTTTTTTTCTTATAAATACTGTAAATGGGAGATGGCAGCATAACCAGGAAACGATCCTGCTACATTAGGACTCACTCTTGGTGTTGTACATTCTAAGGTTTGGACAAAGGTATAAGAACATAAGCACCTATGTCACTCACATGGAACACACACACAGCAGTAATGAAGTAAAACAGTAAAAAGAATTAAAAGATAACAATTCCTGACCTTTACTTTGTGTAAATAAATAATAAAAAAAACATGAAGCACATATGTACAGACTTCGAAATGACAAAACTTTTTTTCTTATAAATACTGTAAATGGGAGATGGCAGCATAACCAGGAAACGATCCTGCAGGCCTGTACATATAGCCAAATCCAGCCAGCTGATTGTGTAAATAAAGTTTCATTGGCACACAATCACATCTATTCATTTACATATCACCTAAGGCTGCTTTCAAGCTTCAATGGCAGAGTTAGGTAACTGTAAACAAAGACTTTAAAGCTTGTGGCTTTTTAAAGAAAACGTTTGCTAGCCTCTGATACTTACACTGTGATCCACAATCTCATGGCAGTTCATGAACTATGATAATGATACCAAATTTTTGGACTGGAACCCAGATTCTGAGTCCGCCGGAATTGAAGAATGAATCCAGGGACAGAAAGTGGTATAGCGAAGGTGGAAATTTATTGAAGAATAGATACAGACTCCCACATGGGGAGAGAGGAGTCCCACAGAATGAACTCCCAGGTAGGCAGGGGGAAAGGGTCCCACTGAGTTCCTTTTTCCCCATGGCTTATATAAAGACTGCAGTTCCTGTGTCCTGATATCCCCTCTGATTGGTCAATATTCCTCTTCAAATTGGTCACTATAGCAACCCCTGAGCTCAAAGATCAAACCTCACATGGGACATGTGAGGCCCTCCTCCCTCATTGTTCCCCTAATTCCTTCTGGGCTTTCTTCCTCCTTCTTTATTTTGTAAATATAGATCTTTCCTGGCTACTTCCAGTTCATGTGTCTTATGGAAATATACCTGTGGCTGCTTCTTTGTCTTATGGAAATGTAACTGTTGCTGCCTCCTTGTCTTATGGAAATGTACCTTCCCCCAGTCTGCAGCCCCAGTCTTTCCCAATTCTAAAAAACCCTAAGCCTGCTTTTGATCCCCCAAAACTCCTGCTTCAATAAGATAAATACAAAAATTGAAAGGAAAGATTTAGAGACTTTAATATCAATTTGACAGAATATTTTTATGTCTGTTGAATTAATTATTGAAAAATTATAATAACTTAAGCTTTTACTTTTAATATATTTTTTATTTACTCATTGTTATTATATTGAAAAAAAAATTGGTTCCTGAATGTTTGGTGTGTGTGTGTGTGTGTGTGTGTGTGTGTGTGTGTGTGGAGAGAGAGAAGGAGATTTTCTTCCATATCACGTAGTTTTGGAAGCATTGCTCTATCTGGTTCCTGCTATGTCAGCCTTATCTTGTATCATTTTCCCTTAACTTCCACATGTCAGCACTCTGGACTTTCTCTACTTCCATGGCCTCTTCTTTCCTTTACTTTAGGACCAACAATATGCCATTTTTTCTCCCTGAATCTCCTACTCTTCCTTATGCTAAACCTTGCATCTGCCCAAGTACTTTTCAATAGCAATTAACTATCCCTTCCTCATCAATGCTTTTAAAATCTCTAACCAACTAATGCAAACTAGGGAATATTTTCTTCTATGCATTCATTAGTATTTCATACATATCTTTTAGTAAATGAGGCAGAGAGAGGATAAGTCAAAACAGCAAGAGCCATAATTGCCTGAATCAACTATCTGTCAAATATCTAGTGACTTTAGACAATGAAGGTAATCAAGTCCATTTTGTTCATATTCCCTAAATAGACTTCTATTGGATTAGTTTTTTTCTAAAAAAGCATCAAACTTATAATTCAGTCCACAAACTTTCACAAATTCATAATTCTAAATAATTTGAATAGCTCTTAGAACTGTGTTTATTGCTTTACAGAGGCACAAATTATTCAATGTACTTAGGTTTGTGTGCTTTCAAATCAATGATTCTTCATCATAATTTGATTCAGATATGCAGATTAAGACATCCTATATAATAAAAGCCTAATATGCAAGTCAACCAAACTGCAGAATGAACAGTCAGTGGCAGGATGGGACCGGCAAGTGTACGATACCAGGCCAGTCAAGGCAGGTGCAGCAGGCAGAGGGAAGGGACGGTGATAGGGGGGCTGCGACTGACAGCAGCAGGGCAATGGGGGTGGGGCCAGCTGCTCACTGGTAGGTGCCATCCCCCAATCGGCCCACTGGTCACTTCCCGCAGAGGGAGACCACCGGTGGTGGTGGGGGAGAGATTGGGGGTGGGGCCCAGACTGAGACTTAGGCCTTGGGGAGGCGGCCTAAGCTGTCAGTTGGACATCCCCTGAGGGCTCCCGGACTGCAAGAGGGTGCAGGTTGGGCTGAGGGAACCCCCTGAGTGGGGCCTCTAGTCCTTTATCTAATAAAAGAGAAACATGGTAATTGGCGTACAACCGCTACCCTTCCCATTGGCTAATCAGCAAGATATGCAAATTAACTGCCAGCCAAGATGGCAGTCCTCGGCCAGGCAGCTTGAAACTAACATGAGGCTTGCTTGCTTCAGTGACGGATGATACCAACGTTCCCCG
>NW_006300210.1:499800-505142 GCF_000327345.1 Myotis davidii | reverse complement strand
CCCCCCGAGTGCACAAATTTTTGTGCACCAGGCCTCTAGTCCTATATAATAAAAGGCTAATATGCAAATTGACTGAACAGCAGAACGACTATTTGCTATGATGTGCACTGATCAAAAGGGGGAAGACACTCAATGCAGGAGCTGCCCCCTGGTGGTCAGTATGCTCCCACAGGGGGAGAGCTGTTCAACCAGAAGCCCTGAGCCAGGTTCATAGCTGGCGAGCACAGCGGCTGTGGCTGGAGCCTCTCCCACTTCCGTGGCAGCAGTAAGGATGTTCTATTGCCAGCTTAGGCCTCTCCCCATCAGTCAGACATCTCCTGAGGGCTTCCAGCCTGAGAGAGGGTGCAGGTCAGGCTGAGGGACCCCCCCTCAAGTGCATGAATTTCATGTACCAGTCCTCTAATTAATTATAAAAGCTTAACTAATTTCACCCCTGAAAGAGTAAATTTTTATTTATTATATAGCATCATTTTACATTATTCTGCAAATCTATAAGTATTAATAGTTATTTTTACTAAATTAATTGAATTGTTATATTATTCAAACACTGTTTATATATAGACATAGTTTTTATATATATGTATATATATAGCATACATATAGATATAGCTATATATCACAAACCATTCAACGATTTTGTGTTTATATTTCTTTTATTCTTTATTAAAATTTGTAGGGACAATTAATTAATCTATTTTTAAATTTAAATTTCCCCCCATTGACCGATCCCACCCCCCAGGACACACACCCCCCTTACTGTCTGTGTCCATTGGTTATACTTATATGCATGCATATAAGTCATTTGGTTGATCTCTTACCCCCTCCACCCCCGCCACCCTCTGCCTTCCCTCTGAGGTTTGATGGTCTGTTGGATGTTTCTCTGTCTGTGGATCTCTTTTGTTCATCAGCTTATGTCGTTCATTATATTCCACAAATGTGTGAGATCATGTGATATTTATCTTCTCTGACTGGCTTATTTCACTTAGCATAACGCTCTCCATGTCCATCCATGCTGTTGCAAATGGTAAGAGTTGCTTCTTTTTTACAGCAGCGTAGTATTCCATCGTGTAGATGTACCACAGTTTTTTAATCCACTCATCTGCTGATGGGCATTTAGGCTGTTTCCAAATCTTAGCTATTTTAAACTGTGCTGCTATGAACATAGGGGTCCTTTCTGATTGGTGTTTCTGATTTCTTAACCCAATCATGGTGATTTCATTTTATTATGACTGTTGTTTTATTTTAATTATAGAAATGATATAGAAAAAATTTATATTACAAAAGAAAAGGAAATCCTCAAACCTAGAAATTTGGAGGTACTTTGTGATATTTAAAATATTCCATATCTCCCCAGTGACAGTTAATCCTAACACACTGAAGGAAAAAATCCATGTTTCCACTTTAGGAAGCATCCCTGACATTATTCTCGATGTGTCTCTCTCACATCTTCCTGTGAACATCAGCCATGGGGTCAGAAGACCCTCCTATGTGTTTTTTCTATCACTTCCCTATATGGGCTTTTATACTTGTGCAAAATAGTGGTGAGATGTAGGTATTGAAAAGGAATATTAAATAAATACACTTGTGAGTAGATGATTCTTGATCCAGTTAATAGCTATCTTTCCTTAACAGGGCCTATGCAGCTGATCTTGAGGCACAGTACTGATACAGGGTAGTATATTGATCTGAACCGGATCCTGGGATGTAATTCATAGACTTCTTAATTCCCATAGTCTGCTCAAAAGATTGAATAGATTTCTGGCAATGCCTGAGTGAACTTCAGATAAATAAGAATATTGAAAATAAAGAGAAGAACAACTGTTCTAAATAGATTCATTCATTCAATTCACAGTGAGCAAATGTGTTGCTAGATTTCACTAAGGCAGCTTTCAAGAATTAAGCAGTGAGAGACAGACAGGGTCCTGTCCTCATGCAGCTCACAGCCCCCTGGTATTGCTATAGCATGTCTCCCCTACGGGACCAAAAATCCTCTGAGAGCACAGGTCACATTTCTGTTGTTCACCAGGTTGCCTCCGCATGTGGAAATAGTGGTTCCAACACAGCAGGGTCTCAGGACACATTTGCCAATTAATATGCAAAATATACTGAGTGCTTAGAACCATGTGCTCATTGTTAGTAAAATATTTATGAATATTAGGCTAGACTGAATCTATAGAGAAAGCCTCTTGCATACTTCCAGATGGAGAAAGAAGCTCACTGGTCCAGTTTCTGCTCCCTGTTGAGAAGTCTATTTTCAGGATTTGTTAGCTCCAGTTGCATAGTCAAGCCCAGTGGGCACACACAGTAGAATTTTCTTGAGGCTGTGCTGTTGCCTGTTAATATATATCCTCAAATGATTCCTAAGTAAGGATCTTTAGATTCCTGAGTAATTTAAAAATGAATTAAACAGTGCGCGCCAAATGGGACTTAAAACTCTTATTAATAGAATCTTGTCCCAGAACAAGAAAACTGAAGAAATGGAAAAAAAAATTAAAAATAATGTCTCACTTCTGTGATTTCAAAGGATAGATTCTTGTACCAAAACATAGTATTTGATGGCACATTGTTAAAATAGTTGAAATGGTATAAGCCAGAACATTTATTTAAAGACACTTTTGCCCAGTTTTCCACAGAAGTTAAATGGAACTCCGTAACTCCACCCTTCCATCCATCCCAGCTTTGTTTTGTCATATGTTGGGGGAACAGGATATTATTCTTGCATAGTGAGCTTCTTTTTTTTTTTTTTTTTTAATTAGGTCACTAGTATCCCAAACTGAAGTTGTACAAGTGTCACTTGAGAATGTTATCCTTGCCTTCCCTCCCCACCCCCCGTGGATCTGTCAAACCTTTTAAATAAGTAACTCAAATGTGAATGGGAAAATAGGCACTTTTTGGGAAAAAAATGAATTAAAAATCATTTATCTTCATAGAACTCAAGTACCTATTGTCTAGGAAACATGGGTAACATGGAACTGTTTCCAATCTGTTTCTTGTATAACATACAAATGCATGAAAGATTAAACTACCCTATATCTGTTAATATCATTTAGTGAAAACAAACTGAACCCAGGTGTAAATATTTTAAAAGCAACTTGCTGAAATTCAATTACAAAAATTAGGACTATTTGTCAAAAGGACAATAAAGTAGAATAAAGATGTTGGGAAACTTTTTGACAAATATTTTACTTTTTCTCATCTTAAATATTTTAAGTAATAATACATAAAATAATGCAGTAAATATCAATCACGTAAACGTTAAAAATACTTAAGAGATTACATTTATTGAGACCATTTCATTTCTAAAAAACATTTTTCTATCTCTGTGTTTATAATTTGTCACTCTTGAGTATGCATGGCTTACTTCAAGAAATAGTTTAAAAATAAAAAAACAGATTTGAATGTGACGAGTGTCATAAAATTGATTACTTTAGTAATATCATTGCCAGAAGAAGAGAATGGTATTATTAGCACTGCTTACTTAACAAAATAGTTCGCACTCACAGATTCACCATGATTTGTGAATAAGTTCATGAGGAGTAGTGGCCCAATCATAATGGTGAGGTTGTAGAAGCCCAGAAAAGAGAGTGACCTAGGCACTAAGTGATAGAGACAAGACAAAAACCTAGTGGCTTCTCACTGCCAGATCACGGCCTCTTCTGAGGAGATTCCACTAAGTAACTAACAGCATGTGGAGAGCTCCATAGTCCCCGCAATGTAAAAACCCAACACACCAACCAACCTAAAGGCCGGTGTCAATATTCCAGTCCACCATCTTCTTCTGACCCGAGGAAATGAAAATGGGGTTTTTAATCTTCCCTCTTTCACAAGGTGCTACAAAATAAACGTCAGAGATGCTGAGCCAGAGAAGTTTCTTTTTCTTAAACTCTCAGAAATAACTCTTACTGACTGGATCAGTGGTTCCCAAACTTTGCCGCATATTAGAGAAGTATGCCACGTTTTAAATATCCCAATGTCCCAGTGACACATGACAATCGCATCAGAGTATCTAGGGGTGAGGAGAATCAGTATTTTTTTAAAAAAAAAACTCTACAAATAAGACAAGTTTTGGAATTTATGAACTGCCTCAAGGAAGTGGTTAGTCATATGTGGACCCCAGATCGCCCTCGGCACCTCATAATTAGAATCACCTCAGTGCTCGAGTATCAACCTATGAACCAGGAGGTCAGGGTTTGATTCCCGGTCAGGGCACATGCCTAGGTTGTAGACTCCATCCACAGTATGGGGTGTACAGGAGGCAGGCGATCAATGATTCTTTCTCATCATTGATGTCTCTCTCTCTCTCTCTCTCTCTCTCTCTCTCTCTCTCTTTCTCTCTCTCTCCCCCTCTCCCTTACTGTCTAAAATCAATAAAAGTATACTTTTTAAAAAACATTTTTCCTAATCACTTCTTAATATTTGCCAACCTTCACTGAGTTAAGAATAACCAAGAGGTACTTGTTAAAAATACATAATCCTGGGCTTCCCCCGAGACCCTCTAGATCAGAATCTCCAAGAAAGGAGCTGAAGATGATCAGTTGCACTGAGCCATGCTAGCCTGACAGGAAGAGAATTGTTAGAAAGCAGTGCTCCTTCTGGGAAGAAATTCCAGGAGATTTTTTTAAATTCCTCTATCAGAAGAGAGGTTCTGCTTGGAGAGAAGTTCTTTATGTTTCCCTATTTTCAAAATAGTTACAAAAGAATACAAAAATTAGCCCTAACTGGTTTGGCTCAGTGGATAGAACATTGGCCTGTGGACTGAAGGGTCCCAGGTTCAATTCTGGTCAAGGGCATGTACCTTGGTTGTGGGCACATCCTTATTGGGGGGTGTGCAGGAGGCAGCTGATCGATGTTTCTAACTTTCTACCCCACTCCCTTCCTCTCTGTAAGAAACCAATAAAAAATATATATAAAAAAGAATACAAAAATTAACAGTATCAAATTTTCTTGCTCTTTATCAGACTGCAGACCAGAGGGTCTCCAGTTCCATTGTGGTCAAGGGCACGTACCTTGGTTGCAAGCTCCTCCCTGACCTGGGCCTTGGTCAGGGCTCCTGCAGGAGGCAACTAATGGATATGTTTCTCTCACATCAATGTTTCTCTTTGGCTTTCCCTCTCTCTTCCACTCTTCTAAAAATCAGTGGAAAAAATATCCTTGGGTAAAGTACTGCCGGGAAAAAAAATTTCCTCCCTCAAACTTGCAATTTCATACAATTGGTAATCACCATTTCTTTTTATAGTAGTAGCCTCAACGTTAAAAAGAGAAGCTATTATATTACAACATACACTAACCCAATCAGATACTACATTGTCTGTTATACGAAAAGTTATATAGTTAAAAACTGA
>NW_006300210.1:495046-499642 GCF_000327345.1 Myotis davidii | reverse complement strand
CAGAACTTGGCTGGAGATTGTGGCTAGAGATCCTGGCAAGGCTGCTGATCAACTGAACGCTGTCTCCGTGTCATTCCTTCTTCGCTGACTCCATCCACACCTCTGGGGACCCCTGGACCCGCTGGTGTTGGACCCCAGCAGATTACCAAAAAAGAATTTTTTCCCTTGCATTTAAGCAGATAAAGAATCCCCTTCATCATGTAATAATTTTGAAAACACAATAGAGAAGTCAAAACATTGGACTTATAATTAGCATTATATATAGCATTTTGTATTTTTTGTATGATAAAAATATATAGATGTCTCTTTTATTTAACATATAGATACAAAATTCTTAAATGAATTTGATTCTAATTTGCTATGTGGCAAAGTAATTGAAAAATTATATAACTCGTAAGATCCTATGACATTCTTATATAAAATAGTCATGTAACTTCCCAAATCTTATGCAGAGTATTGTGATGGATAATGTTTATCATTTTTGAAGAGAATATTATACAGCTGAACAATAAAGAATAAATTACAACAGTAATTCTAAAAAATCTGGTCCCAGTATTAGCAACATAATTATCACTTGAAGTTGTTAAAAATGCAAATTCTTGGACCTTACCTTAACTTACTGAATCTGAAATTCTGGGGCCCAGCAATCTGGTTTAGCAAGCTCTCCTGTTGATTCTAAGAAATGATAAAATTAAGAACACTTTTGAATAAATATATTTGAATCTGGACCATTAAGAATGTTAGAGTATAATTTTCCAAGAGGTAAAATTATGGTTTCCATATATATTTGACCCTTAAACATTGCAGGGGGTAGGAGTTCTAATCCCACATGCAGATAAAAATTCACATAAACTTTTGACTCCCCAAAACCTAAGTTGTCCTCAGTGTCTGCAGTGAATTGGTTCCAGGATCCCTCTGTAGATACCAAAAATCTACAGATGCTCAGGTTCTTTTATTTAAAACTAGAGGCCTGGTGCATGAAATTCATGCAAGAGTAGGCCTTTCTTCCCCTAGCTGCTGTCACCGGCTTCCCTCCGGCACCAAGGACCCGGGCTTCTGTCGCAGCCCCAGCTTCGTCTGGAAGGTCGTCTGGAAGGATGTCCAGTCTAATTAGCATATTACTCTTTTATTATTCTAGATGGCCTAGATCCAAGCATACAGTCAGCCCTTTGCACCCACAGACTCCCAGCCACAGGGTTTGAAAAAAATCCACTTCTAAGTAGAACTGTGCAGTTCAAACCCATATTGTTTAAGGGTCAACTATAATAGTAAAATGAAAATGTATCAACGATTTTATTCAACACATTAATTAAAGATATGTCCCAATAACATTTGTTAAATTAGCTATTTATAGGCAAGCTAGGATAAAATGGCAAGTTTACTTAAAAAAATACTTAAGTCTAATATAACCAGGAAGTTTAATTTTTGAATGTATACATTCTACTAAGAAGACAGTATTTGCATTTCTACCAGATAAAAATTTAACAGTTAACCTATGCCCCTACAGAGTTTTGAAAAATCCTAGACAATATAAAGTCATATCCAGGAATGAAATAAAAGAACACCTAGTAATTTCTTGCCTATTTCCAAATTTCAGATTATTTTTATGACATAAATATTAAAATGACTATTCATTAAGACTATTCAAAAATTGAAGGGATTACTTCATGAATTCCTTTTGTCACTGGTGGTGATATTGGTCCCTTATGTTATAGTATATTGTTCAAATCTACTCTAAATTCTTTATTAGACAAAAATACTAATAACACCCATTATGGTCTTATTTTCTAGAAGAAAAAAATGAGAAAGCAGCTAACATCTCATGAATAGGAAGTTATTTCTCAAAAGAAGAAAATTAAAGCACTTTTTAAGTGTTAGATTAACTTTCTTACTTGCTTTTAAAAATATTTTGATTGATTTCAGAGAGGAAGGGAGAGGGAGAGAGAGAGAGAAATATCAATGATGAGAATCATTGATCAGCTGCCTCCTGCACGCCCCCTACTGGGGATCCAGCCCACAAGACAGGTATGTGCCCTGATGGGAAATCAAACCCCATGACCTTCTGGTTCATAGGTTGATCCTCAACCAATGAGCCACACCAGCTGGGCTATTTCTTGCTTTTTAATTCATGAAGAAAATTGGTGCAACTCCTGGGTACTGTTTTTCAACAGTGTGGCTTAGCGTTTGCAAAGCTGAAGTTGTGCTTTTATCAAAGCTGTAACTCAGCAACCTACTGTGCCAAGTGATTCTGCAATAAGTACCATTTGCATGTAATGATGTCTCTGAGTACAAAATCCTTAATTCTATGTTATTTTCCAGTTCAATTTCATTAAATTCAAAATTGATTTTTAATACAGACTAGGAATGTGCTAAAAATTCCCAAGTACTTTGAAAACTTTAGGTATAGTAACTTAAGTAAGATGTCACAGAATTGAAAATATTTTATCATCATTTCCTTTCTTGTATAATCATTTCAGTTATATCATGTAATATATTACCTATAACTAAAAGTCAAAATGGTTAGTAAAATATTTCTAAAGACTCTTGTTTTAATGGCTCTTGATGAAGAAGACAGAGAATTCTACATGCTATGAGTCAATGGTTCATGAAAACAAGGACAGTGGACACCAAACTTCAGCTGATACTAGTGCCAGGGCGCGTAAATTCCTCAGAGGGGGGAAACCCGTACTGAGGGTATATAACAATTTCAATAAGGATGATTGAGGGAGGTTTTGTGTGACTTTTTTTTTCCAAAGAGAATTTCAGCTCTTTTACCAATCAAGGGCAATTGGTGGTGGGTGCTTTCACCTCAGATCTATGGAGAGCATCTCCAAGGAGGCTACCTGGAATTTGGGGGGGAGGATGCATATGTTTTCTCTGTGTCCATCCCTCTATATCTATTTGCCAAATAAGAGCGAATGAATGAATGAATGTGCTATTCTCTGAGTTATTTGATATAATTTAAAAATATTTCTCTTCAAGCGTGATGTGGAGTCTTGAAAGGCAAAGCTTTCTGTGCCTGAGCATAAAAATCTTTCCAATAATATGCCTATGTATAACCCTCTCACGAAAAGAAAAGGATTTGGCAGCTTTTTGAATTTTGTATACACAAAATATTCATTATGTGGCATATGATTAAGAGTAGAAACATTAAGTTTGATGGTAATTCCTCCAAGGTTAGTTAATATAAAGTATATACTGTGGATATTGTTTTCTGATGGGCCGATTCTTTAGAGCTATTTATAAAAATCAAAGAGAATTTTCTTGAAAGTCATTTATGATTACAATTAAAAATTTTAAGCAGTGCTCTCTAGAATAACTCCAGGGGGAGTTTCATTTACATCTTTAAATAAGGATTACTCTGTTAATATATTAATCAGTTTTATTTCTAACACAGCCCAATGCACAAAATTCGTAATATTAATCAGTTTTATTTCTAACACAGCCCAATGAACAAAATTAAAGGCCTTCCTTCCCCTGGCTGCTGGCACTGACTTTCCTCTGGGACCTGGGACCCAGGCTTCCCTCTGGCTGCCAGCAGGCACCCTGGACCCAGGCTTCCCTCGCAGCCCTGACTTCCTCCAGAAGGTCATCTGGAAGGACATCTGGAAGTATGTCCAGTCTAATTAGCATATTATGCTTTTATTATTATAGATAGCAATCTTATTCTAATATTTAAACATACTTATAAACACTCAATTTCACTGCTTCTCTCATTATTGATGTAAATATATATTTACATGTAGTCATTTGAATTTGCATGACAATCATCTTTTCACCTGTTTGAAAATAATATCTTGATAAAGGCATTATTTCCATTTCATAAATTGGGAATGTGTTTGTTTTAGAAGCATCAACATTAACATTCTGTTCCCTTTCTTCAAGAAGAAAGGAAATATATAACACAAAAGAAACCAAAAATATTGGTATAACATGACTCACCTAGCTTTTTTTAAAAGCAGCATTCTCTGATAACATGTGTAAATCCTATAGCAGTTTATTCACTCATATTTAAAATTTTTCTATTAGAAAGGATTTTAACAATTGGCTCCCTATCTGTAGAGCACCACACTGAAGAATAGCCCAGCTCACTCCTTTTGCTAGTTTTGAGGTGCAGTGTTTAAGATCACCAGGTAAGTAGTGCTGGAGTTATGAACAGAGCCCTGGTTTTCTGGTTTCCATTCAACTATACATTCATTATAAGCATTTTAAAATAGTGATTCTGAATGTATCTGAAAGTGAGACTATTAAATTTTGAGTTACTTTTCACTTCAATTATTCTCTGATATGATGTTTTATAACATTACTCTATAGAGGATTGGATCCCTATTTGTAGAGCATAGTGTCTAATTTTATGTTTGCAATGCTTATGTCTTTAGTGGAAAATATTTTACACTATGTCCACAGTAACAACTATATATCGAAAGATGCTGATCCGTTGCTGCTTTTGCTACATAAAAAAAAATATTTCTGTGAGTCAGCTTTCTGGTCTACTAAATGCCAATGCTTTTGGATATTGAAAGGTTTATGACACCAAATGGGGCATTTTACGGTAACTGATTAGATCAATGCATCTGTTGCAGGTTTTAGATCATC
>NW_006300210.1:482977-494968 GCF_000327345.1 Myotis davidii | reverse complement strand
TAATCTAATAGACACATTTTCTCCATTTCTCTCTGACCCTTGTCAGTTACCACCCAGTAATGCTTACGGAGGCTACAGTAGGACTGGCTTTGTTTTGGTCCTTGCCCCACTACTTACTATCTGTGTGACCTTACACAAGTTACTTAACCTTTCTCTTCATCTTTAAAAGAGTGAAACTAATACATGCCTCATGGGGTTGTATGAGAACTAAATGAAATCATATATGTTTGGTAGTTACCACTGCTGTTTACCAAATATTTCTCTCCCCTTCTAGGCACAAAGTTGGACTATTTCTTAGCCCTCTTATGATTATGCAGTTCACGTGGCTCATTCTATTAACTTCTGAGCATTTAAACTTCTCTTTCCAGCACAGAGATTTCAGTGTTTGAAACAATGGCTGCTCCTTTATCTTGAGTCCTTGATATAGTGAAAAAGAGTCTCTGTTGATCTGTAAAGGATAGGTATCATGAGTGATAAATCATTCTGGAGGTAAGCCACTAATATTTTGGAGATGTTTCTTCATATGATGTAACAGCCTACCCTACCACATTGGATACTGGCAGTACTACAATTTTGCTTTACATAAAGAATAGAAAACTTAAGTGAATATTATTCTTCTTGTATCTGTGATTACGCTGGTATAAACCTAGAACTTCTGAGATAATTTCAAAGGCCAGCTCTAAATTAATCTATAGGCAGATTGTAGAGTTATACAACACTTAAACCAGCAGCCCAAGATGAGCGGATAAAAAAGCTATGGTACATTTACCCAGTGGAGTACCATTTGATGATATAAAAAAAATGAAATCTTACCTTTTGCAACAGCATGGATGGACCTGGAGAGATTTATGCTAAATTAAAAAAGCCAGTCAGAGAAAGACAAGTACAATATAATTTCACCTATATGTGGAATCTAATGAATGAAAAAGAGAAAAGAAAAGGAAAGAAAAGAAAAGAAAAGAAAAAAAGAAAAGAAAAGAAAAGAAAACAGACTCAGAGATAGAGAAAACAGACTGGCAGCTTTAGAGGGGAGGGGATAGGGGAGTGCATGAAAAAGGTAAAGGGAATAAGCAACAATAAAAAATAAGGAACAACAACAAACAAACTCATAGACAAAGACAAAAATGTGATGATTACCAGAGGAAAATGGAGATGGGGAGGGGTAGAAGAGGATAAAGAAGGGATAAATGATGATAAAAGGAGACTTTGGGTGGTGAACACACAATACAATATACAGTTGATGCATTGTAGAATTGAACACATGAAACCTATGTAATTTTATTAACCAATTCAATAAAAAATTTAAAAGAAGAAACCACAGAGTTTTTGTTATGAATCCTATTTAGCAAAATATTAATCCATATTTCAAATTTAATAATGTTCAAACATATTTTATACTACATCATTCTAAATGGATGTATAAAACTGTACAACTTCTTTGGAGAAATTGAGTAGTTTAATAAAGCAAGAAAAATGATTATTCCCCAAAACTCAAATAATCAAGCTTCTAGATATCTGCAGTCTAGAAAAGGGAATCATGTTGCCTACCATCATTTTAAGATTTTTATGAAGATCAAGGTAAGTAATGTGTGAGAAAGCACATGGCACACTCAAGATTGATATGGAAATCCACATGGGAATCGATAATTGACAAGATGTTGTGCTAGTAATGTCTATTAGATTATTTCCAGTCTGCTTATCTCAGTTTCCAAATACCCTGTTCCAACTTTGGCCTCTTCATGCCTTGGTTAGTCAAGTTGAATTTAATTCCATTTGCTTCTATGTAGAAGTACAACCTAATCTTTATCTCTGTTTGGGATTTTATATTAATACTAGAGGCCTGGTGCACAAATTCCTGTACGGGTGGGGTCTGACCAGCCTGCCCTGATCTGGGCCCATCAGGGCTGGGCCAGCTAGGGGGAGGACCTGTGGGAGGTTGGACTGCTGGCCCCGCCCCCAATCGGACTGGTTGGCCAGCTGTAGTGTGCATCATAGCGACTGGTTGTTTCAGTCATTCTGGTCACTTGGCTTTTATATATATAGATGTTAAGCCTGGGAGCTCAAATCTCACAGCTATATAAAAGACTGGAAAAAACCTTAATTTTGTTCTAGACCTTGACACTACCTTCATGCCAGGACTGTTTGTGAGCCAACTGTGACAGTTATTTCTGTTTAATTTTCTAATTTCAGTCAGGAATACTTAGCTTGCCAATGAAGTCCATCAGTGTCGGAAGCCAAGGCAGTTACTTATAAGCAGTAAGAGCTTATAATAGTTGCTTTAATACCCTGGAAAAGTAGAAGCCTCGATGGGCTCTTTAATAATTAAGGGAGATTTGCTTATAATTTTATTCTATATAATACATGGGGCTAGAATAGTGCTTGGCACATGGTAGGTACTAAACTATTTGTTGAGAGCTTCTAGGAATAAGTAACTAAAAGTGCATCTTCATATATTACTTTCCAAACTGCGGAGATTTTGAGAGTCAAAGTGAAGCAGAAAAGTTAGAATAGAGAACAAAGACCTCATGCTCTACCCTGCCCTTCTCTGTCTAGGCTGGAACATCACAGACAGCGAACTTCACTGACTACCTGTTGCCAGGTCCCACCTCCCCTAAAATTGGGAGAAATATATTTCTATCCAGAGAGGAGAGACAAGGATGATCTCAGTAGGCAGTCACCTCACCAGCATCAGAAGCCAAGGACCACCCTACCCCACCCTTGCCCACGTTTAATTAAAACCTTCAATCAGACCCCACTGGGGACTTCCATTCTCCAAGGTGACTCACTCTCACTCCTCAAATGTGTACCATTGTTTTAATAAACGTACTGTGTTTTGCTAAATCTTTCTGTCATGCGCTTGAATTTGTTCTTGTTCCCTGACAAGGACCTAGATTGGGTTGGGGATTCTCTTGGCTTCCTGGGGTGCCACCCTACATCAAAAGCGAGATCTACCAGTGACACCCGATATAAAAGGACCTGCCAAGGAAGGCAGGACACAAATTCATGTTAATAAATGTATGAATGAGTGTGTGTGTGTGTGTTTGTGTATGTGTGTGTGTGTTGTGATCAATCTCTTGGTTATCTGATAGTTATACTTTATAGAACTCAAGTACTTAAATAACATGTAATATTTAATTTAAAGCTAGTGATTACTTTGAGAACTAAAACACTGACATAAGATTATCAGGTATTCAAAGGCAGCTCTAAATTTATCTAGAGTATCATACTCATTATTGTAACTGAGCATCCCTGTAAGCATCACATATTTGTAAGATATGATGATGTAAAAATTTATAGAAAGTTCAACTTTAAATCTTTGGTCAGTGCGTGTTCATGGTATGAGCTAAACATAAATTTGCGAAACCAATAAAAATTATTGCTTATTCCCATAATTAGTTAAATAAGTTTCAATGTAGGTTTCCAGGGGCTTTGTAATCAAATTATTTAGAGAAAATTTAATATTTAAACTACAGATGTTTCTTTTGGGGTCTTTATTGGTCAATATAGTGTATCCCAGGAAAAAATTATGCATGCTAGTCAGTGTTTATCCTTATTTTCTTTTTAAATTATTGTTCTTGTTACACAACTTATACATTTGATGGATAAACTTGCAAGTGAAACCTGGAGCATGTGTTGGTGTGGGATTGAATGATTTGAGCAATGGATAGTCATTTTGGTAAAGGGCAGCGTGGATATTACCTAATTAAGGAGCAGCCTGTATCTTTACTTCCTGGAGGGAAAATATTGGAACCTTAATCCTTTAAACAGTGAAGCTTTCCCACTGAAATACTATCACTAGTGCCACTGAAATAGGCATTTGAAATTTCACAACCTGCCAATTCATACAATTTAATGTGGTTTCCATATTTTGATTATGAAAGGCAGGCACAAGTAGAATTATCAAGGACATTAAAGCTTATTTTGTAAAATTAACTGTGATCACAGCATTTTGAAGATATTTTCTTCTCTCAAATATCACTTTTTTCAGTCTTAATTCTATCTTAGTTTTATCAATAAGATTTTCCATTGTTGCTCACCTTACTCTTGCTTTTAACATGATTTCTTTAATACAAAGGGGCACTAAAAAATCTTTACAAAGCATTGAATTCTACTCAACCCATCTTAATTATGCATTTGTTCTGATTTATAAGAAGTAGATTATACTGTTCACTATTACAGTAAAAGCATCTCCACAGTAATATCTCCTTCCTAGTATCATCTTCGCTCAAAATGGAGTTCAAAACTTTGAGTCAATACCTTCCTGAATTTATTATGACTCAGTTGAATTACTATGATTTCTTCAAATGTTCTGTTCATTTTAAACTAAAACAACAACAAAATTCACAATTAAGTCATATAAGTTAACACTTATTTAGCAATTATTCTGAATTAAGCAGCATATAAGCACCTTATGTATTAAATCAGGGCTTGGCAAAGTATATCTCATGGGCCAAATCCAGCCCTACTGTTCGTTTTTTAAACAAACTTCAATTGGAACACAGCCACGCCCACTGGATTTTGTCTATTGTCACTTTCACACAATGACAGAGTTGACTAGTTGCCACTTAGACCATGTGGCTGATGAAGCCTAAAATATTTATTATCTGTTCCTTGGCAGAAAAGTTTGCCAATTCTTGTATTAGGACTTTTGATCTCCTGACAACTCCATAGAGTAACACTCTCTATTTTAAAGATGAAGAAAATTGGACAAGAGGTTAAAAAACTGGCCCAAGGTTATACATATACTCTTAGGAAAAGGGAGAGCAAGAATTAAACTCAGGTGACTGGCTCCCAGTTCCCAGTCTTTGTGCTAAATTGCATCCCAAATGGAGAATTATGTTTGCTGCCTATGAAGAAGCAATTTTCCCAACATATTTCTATTAACAAAAATGACTGGGCATTGATAGTTTTCCCCCCAAAGCATACAGTACCTTGCAATTGTGGACTAATGTGAATTTTAATACTAAACCTCTGTTATTTGTATTGATTTCATAGAGTAAAATTCTTCACATTATAAGGAGTCACAATATAAAGCATAATTTTTATATTGTTCCCTGTAAATGCAATTAGTCATAAGAATTTGATATGAGTGATATATATGTACATGTGATATGAATAATATATATGCCTATCATATATATGTATATATATACACACAAACATGCGTATATGTGTGTGTGATGTGATATATGACATGTAGTTGGCTTAATACAAATAACAATGAATATATGGATTATAAAAGAATTCTGTGTTCTCAAACATTTTCTTGCCTTTATTAGCAGTTATAGGAGGTGTTTTAGAGAATGACACTAATTAGAAAAGATAATGGATAATCCTGTCATTAGGTCCAGAGTTTTAGATGATGACTAGAATGTTTTCTTTTGGGGGGGGCGGGGAGAGGGGTGCCTTATCACTACTTAAACCATTCATTCATACCCAATCCCTTTGGAAAATTAAAAATTTGCAATAGTAACAGCAGGTTTTCTTCAGCTGCCAGCACGTGATGGACATCCGAATAACAGGCAGGACAAATGTTCTTTTTCTCACTTGGAGTAAGGTTGCCATGGCAATGCTCTCTGTATGCATTCAAATGAAACTTCTCTTTTTCCCTTCAAGAATATTTCCCTTTTCTTCTCCCCACCTAACCTTTTTCATTAAAAATAAGTACCTTGATCTTTAGGAGGCTAAATCCTACCGGTGTTCTCTTATGTTCTCTATATGATGTTTAGAAGGAACACACACACACACACACACACACACACACACACACATATCATTTCAGTAGATGATGATTATTTTATTTATTATATCACAGAAAGAATAGTCAGAACTAGCTTTGCACAAGGGAAATGATTGTGAGGGCTCAAACTTAATTCTGAATTACTTCTGAGTCAGAAACTAGGTCATATGATTTTTGCATACATACAACAATCCAAGAGGAGTTCCTGTTCTTCTGACTGAAGGTAAAGCAGTATAATATGGGAACTGTGCTGAGTACAGACTGTTCTGCTCTTAATCATCATCAGGTGGTTTGTATATTGATTGAGGGCACAGATTCTGCTGTTAGTAATTGGCATTTGATAAAGGCATAAACCGGTGGTTCTCAACCTGTGGGTTGCGACCCCTTTGGCGGTTGAACGACCCTTTCACAGGGGTCGCCTACGATCATCCTGCATATAAGATATTTACATTACGATTCATAACAGTAGCAACATTAAAGTTATGAAGTAGCAATGAAAATAATTTTATGGTTGGGTTACAACATGAGGAACTGTATTTAAAGGGCCAGAAGGTGAGAACCACTGCACATTTCTAATAAATAATTTCTTAGAAGAAATGTGGGCTTGAGTGAATTTGTCAGGAGAGTGTTACTACAAAATAACCACGGACAAAAAAAGAATACATAAATCCAGAAAGATAGAGAAGAGTGAAGAAAGGAATTGGCAAGAAAAAAAAAATTCTGAAATGTCCTAAATTAAATTACAGCAAGTCGGAGGGTGGAAGGGACAAGAGCTGTTAACCAGTTCACAGGTACCATAGTAAAAGCAAAAATTAAGACTGATGGCAGTCCTGAGTGTATGTTGAAACTTTGAATTGATTTCTGGGTGGCTATTTCCATGATTATCTAGAAAGAATGGCTAAATAGCCACATCTTGCTTACCTCTTTCTGGCTAGCATATGGCTCAATAAAGGCTTTCTTTTAGAAAAACTTTTGGCTATGAAAGTTTTCATTTAACATAGCTCAGGTGCAAAGATATCCTGAACCAGAAATAAATTTAAATGGAATAAAAGGTTGCGATATAGTACTATTCAACAAGTTGATTATGGAGTGGTGCTGGTTGGCCAGCTGTTTATTATTGGTCCTCACAGAGATAGGTTCAGACTATACTAGTTGCTGTAACCACACAGAAACTCCATTTATTTAACAGGACTCATTGTCATTTCTGTCCCTCCACTCCCTTCCTGAATCATTAAGCTCTTAGGACATCAGATTCTGGTTAGCATAAAGCTATCTTAAGAACAAAGCCTCAGGTCTGCTGACCTCAGAAACAGAGTTTTGGTCAAGATAGGGATGACAGCTTGACTTCAGTTATGTTTCAGCCCCAGGCCCATAAAAGTGAAATACACTCCTGACCACACCTTCATGAAACCCTACAGAACAATGCCATGGCTGACACCAGCACCTGGAGCAATGAGCAACTACTCCCTACCCTGGCCCCATCCAGTCTATAGAGTGCATGACCTCAGCTCCTGTAACCACCTTTAATTGGGCTTTGATGGGTGCAAGCAAGCAAAGCTCCATAGTCTGGTAACATTGCCAGTGCACAAGTTTTCCCTGAAGGTGGGTTTAAACTTTTTTTCTCCATTATGTTTGTTATGATTATACTAGAGGCCCAGTGCACAAAAATTTGTGCACTCAGGTGGTCCTTCAGCCCAGCCTGGGCCCTCTTGCAGTCTGGGAACCCTCTGGGGATGACCACCTGCTGGCTTAGGCCTGCTCCCCAGGGGATTGGGCCTAAGCTGGCAGTTACACATCCCTCTGGCAGCCCGCTCCCACCACCACCACTGTGCTGGCAGCCATCAGCCTGGCTTGTAACTGAGCAGAGCTCCTCCTGTGGGAGCACACTGACCACCAGGGAGCAGCTCCTGACATCACTAATCATCAGAGAAATGCAAATTAAAACCACGATGAGATATCACCTCACACACACCAATAATTGGTATTATCAACCTTTTTATAAATATTTACTAGAGGTCTGATGCATGAAATTTGTGCAACAGTAGGCCATAGCTGTGAATCTTGTTTCCCTATTTGTGATGTCTCCTTGGAGATAGTCATTCAGGCACTGTGGGAAAAAAATCAGGATGAGGAGAACCAAGGAGAGCCGTCAGTCTTTCAGCCAAAAGGAACATCTGCTAATAGCTAATGTGCCTGAACCAGCTGGATTATGCCCATGATAAGGTTCATTACTTTCTGAGGGGTGAGAGTTCCTTTCACCTGAGTGGATTTAGCTGCATTACTAACCCAGGATGTGTAAATTGCATTTAAAGGTAGAATAGCAACCCAGGCAAAAAATTACAGTATCCAAAATAGTGTAATTAGGGATTGTTGAAGGTCATTTGGAAAGAAAATGAAAGGAATTAGGCTATTAGTGTGTATCTCGGTCATCTTCAAGAGGATTGTATACCCTTTTGCTTTTTATGAACCCCAGCCTGACCCACCTGTCCATGAGCAAAAGGAAGGCATCCCTGATGATTATCTCATCTAGCAAAGGCCTCTACCTTCATATTCATTCTCCTCTTCTTTCCTTAGATTTAGAAGCCTTGCATTTTAGCTGAACACCACTGTCCCTGGATAAATTCCATATATGTCTCAGACTGCTTTGCAACCATAGAAGTGGCCATATAATTTCATTTTTACCAAAGAGGTATGAGTGAAGCTAATTTATACACCTTCTCCAACCTGCCTTACTTTTACTAGTGCTCTTCACTGGACTCCTAGGAGCATCTCTGTTTTGGATTTGGTAGTAAGCCACCTTAGACTATGTAGAAAGGGACAATATTTTTGAAATGGCAGAGAATAGAATGCAGTTTGGACCCCATCAAGTCAGCCCTGGATTATATAAACTCAGGATCTCAGATTTTTAAAAAATAAACTTTTTTTCCTATACATGTCTCTGTTATTTGTTATCTTTAATGTAGCAGCAGATTCTATACTCTACCATCAAAAACGCCCATGGTTCTGATTAAGTACGTTTCTAAAATGCGTATTTTCCAACCTCTCAGAAAGGAACTTCCTTTGAAATGCTCATCCCTGCTAACCAGTGGTTGCAAACTTGTCATTAAAACAGGGAATCTTTACTGTGTATGACTCCTAGATGGCTTTCTAATTATAATGTTAAAGGGAAATAAATTAGTCAATAGATATAGATTGCTTACTATGTGTTAGGTGCTGTGCTAGATTCTTCAAATACATAAACGCGTTCAGTCCACACAGCAATCCTGTGATAGAAGAACTGTAAATATTCTCTTTACAAATCCTCTTACAAAGATCACCCAGTCCTATATATTTGAAGCAATATTTAAACCCAGGCAGTTGAAGTGTGGAGACTGTTTATGTAGCCATAATAGTGCTAAACTGCCTCTGATTCTTTTCTTAAATTCTGTTTACTCAGACTTTTTCTGAGGTGCATTTTTTCTTGAGATTTAATTTCGTCAGTAAACTAAACAGGGCTCAATATATGCAACCTGGATACTTAGTGAATAAATTACACATGCAAGGCATGATGGTTAGCACATGAAAAGCACTCAATATGTGGGAACATTTATATTTCAGAAATTGGCAAATGCCACCAACCAGTCTGTTTCCTTTGGAAAACAAATGCTAACACACCACTTGGAAATTCATGAAAATTGCATAAAGAAATTTTGATGGTCAAAGAGATCATGCTCTGGCTGGGGGTACAATCACAATTATAACATAGGATAGTATAGGAATATTATTAAACATTAATACAATGTTGAAGAAGCAATTTAGTGTAAATATGGCAGAGGTAAAAATAACAACAAACAAAAACAAACTGACACATGACATCTGAGCCATCTTAATGCAAACTGGGAGAGTTAGTATTACATTTTCTTTGTGTGTGTAATAAAATGAGTATAAGCAAAAGCTTCAATTCTGTTTGTACTTATTCATATACTAGAGGCCCGGTGCACAGATTTGTGTGCTGGCGGGGTCTCTCGGCCTTGGCCTGTAGGGATCGGGCCAAAACTGGTTCTCCAACATCCCCCAAGGGGGCCTGGATTGTGAGAGGGAGGTTCTCTGGTGACGCACCCCGGAATCAGCTTCCCTCTGCTCTGGTTTCAGGTGCGTCACCCTGCTCAGCAACTCCTGTGTTGAGTGTCTGCCCCTGGTGGTCAGTGCGTGTCATAGCTACCAGTTGGACCATCTGTCCCCTGGTGGTCATTGTGTCATAGGTACTGATCGGATGGTTGTACGGTCGATGGTCGCTTAGGCTTTTATATATATGTATAGATTAAGATATGCGACAATCTTAACTTTACACATAGGATAATAAGATGGTTATCTATGCTACATACATATTGAGACCTTTGATAAGATTCCATAAATATCTTCATCACTTGCTCATACTTCTAACTTTAAGAGTTAATTTCCTAGAGTACTGACTATTCTCTTATTAAAATGCAAATGTATTTTCTTGTAACATCTTATCAGTTATTGGTTTTGAAGTTCTGACTGATTGGTAGTCTACATAACTGGCCTCTGTGACCTAGAACTGTAAATTCAAGATAATCAGCACTTTGGAAATAACTGTGCCCTTGGATTAATGTGGAAAGGAAAACTTAAATCAATACTTTAAGTGTCACCCCGGATAGTAAGCCTTCTAGATTATTCCTCCTTTTGTCACATTTCTAATCACTAATACCAAGTACTTAAGCAGGTCTAGTGGCATTTTCCCCTGTCAAGTTTTATACATTCAATAATGCAGCGTTTATACATCCAATAATGCAGCAAATTCCATAGCAACAGTATGCATTCCAGACTATATATTTTGTGTTTACCTGATTAAAAAGCTGGTTTGCAGTGGTGACACTCCGCCCTGACATTACTGAATGTTTACCTGAAATACATGCCCAATAGATTTCTATCCTGTCATTCTTTGTCCAGCCCGAACCTAAGATTGCCATGTGCCCTTAGCTCCTCAACTCCTGGGCACTGGAATTCTCCATTAAACTCTTGTCCTGTGACTTGGACCCTTTTTTCTTAGACCTTTTAAAAGTTTATTGCTAGCTTGCTGACCTGGGCTAGTGTACATTGCCTACTCTTGAACTTGCCATTACCATAGTCCTTTAATTTGTGGGCCATGCTATTTTTTTGTTGGATTGCCCGGAAGGTAATGATCCACTCAGAGATCACCTGTCAGCAGTCATCAAACTAATAGACCCATTGACCATCATGCCTTAAATTCTTCCCAAAATCTACACATAGTTATGTGCCTTGGGACCTGTACCTTAGTAGAAATATCAATTTATTAATTGTAAGTGCTCCTACTCTAGCTTTCTCCATGGCCTACTCAGACCTGAAGTTTTTATATTTTTAGGGTGAGATGTATCAAAGACACCAAGCAAAGACAATAAACAGGGCAAGTGAAGGGAATGGTGTTACAAGCATCAGAATGTGGGAAGATGGGAAGAGGAGATAAATCTTGAAAAAAGAAGAAGTCATTTCCTACATCACAATTTTACCTAGTCCTACAGCATACTGGAGTTATTTTGTAATAACACGTGGAATACTGCTTTCTATATATTGAATAGCTTCTTCTGACTACTGTGACATGACCGAGGAATGAACTATTTAACACATATAATGTTTCTTTACAATGGAGCTGTACAAGTGTGAAATTGACCACCTTGTATACATAAATTTCACAGTTATCTACAGCCCTTTGATCATTGAGTCTGCTTAGCTCAAGGGATACATGACTTGGGGCTTTTGGTCCAATGGGTAACATAAATGCATTTGAGAAAAGCCACTTACATTTTTTGTATTTCAGGTGAATTATTGCAATACCCCAATGCACCTTGTTTATAGGACTAAAATGAATGACTATGTGCTGTTTCTAAATTTGTCTTTTTGTACAGCAGGTTAGTCATCAAAATGGGTTGATTACCTGTGGAATAATTTTTAGATTCAATCAAAAAGTAAATTACACAGTAAATGGCATATGTTACACCTTTGGAAATTTTTATTTTGGTGAATCTAAATATTGAGTTTTAAACTATCGAAGGACATTTTCCCCACTGAGAGGGGAAAATATGTTTTTTGTGCTTTTTTTCATTTTAATCTATATGTCCTTTGTGACATTAAACAGCATTTGAAGAGCCAAGCAGTATTTTCAGCTTCAACTTTTTGTCAAATAATAATAAAAGGAGGAATTTTAAAATCAGTCTTGTTTCATATTTTTT
>NW_006300210.1:481287-482907 GCF_000327345.1 Myotis davidii | reverse complement strand
TCAATGCTATGCATCTACCTAATTTTATTCATTCTCTTGCCTATTGCTAGATAGCTAGATGGTTTTAAATCTCAGCTACTGAAATGTCATGATGGTGGTAGCTGCATATGAGCTCCCTCGTGAACCTGGGGAAAATTCCCTCTGGTGCCCATGCCCAGGAGTAAGCTAGGAGTATAACAGAATTTACATCTAATGAATTTCCCTAAATACAGCTAGGTTTATTATATCATGACTTCACTCCATTATACTCTTGCCAGTGGTACATGAGGGTTTCTATTATCACACATTCTCACCAATAATTGGTATTATCAACCTTTTTATAAATATTTACTAGAGGCCCGATGCACAAAATCCGTGCAAGAGTAGGCCTTCCTTCCCCTGGCTGCCCAGTACCGGCTTCCCTCTGGCACCTGGCTTCATGTGGAAGATCATCTGGAAGGACGTCTGGAGGGATGTCTGGAAGGTCGTTCAGCTGCCTAGTCTAATTAGCATATTACACTTTTATTATTATAGATGTAATTGCAAGTCTGATTGGTAAGGAGCCCTATCTGGTTGTTTTAGTTTTACTCTCTCTATTACTAGTCAGGCAAATCTTGTGTATTTCTCTTTTAAAAATTCTATTTCTTTAATGTTCTATTTTTCTTTTTATACTGGCTTTCCTGTCATTTAGTTTTGGTGATTTCTTTTTAACTTCTATGTTTTACAATAAAATGTCATAAACAAAAGTGGCCAAAACCTGTCTCTCCTCTCTCCATTTTGCAGAAAGTGAAATACAAAGCTCTGCATCCCAGAGCTATATCTCCACCTCCACACAGCAGGGGTTTTGTATGTGACATGATAATTTATAATTAATTTGTAATTAATGAAAATTTTAATAGAATTCAAGACCAAAAGAAATTGACTTCGGTTTAAGAAAATGCATTAGCCAATAAGGCCACATTACTGCTTCTCAGAATTTAATTTTCAATCAACTATATAATACCAGACCCATTTAAAACAGATTTTTTTCTTTCACTTTGGAAATTTGCATAGAATTTTTGGCAATCAATACTAAAATTCTCTTCTTGTATTCAAGGACTCTGACAATCATAATAATAGCAAATAGAAATTTTCAGCTATTGGTAGAATCTATTATGTGATAGCCTGTCTTGAACAATTGTTTATTAAAATATTTGAGAGATGTGAAACAATAAAATAGCATTGCATTGTGATTTTTTTTAATCCAAGATATTCCATTTGCATACAAACCTAATGAAATCTTTAAAAAAAAGTGGTTTGTACCCCTAGAAACCACTCTAAAAGGACAGCCTCATTACAAAGACTGTAGAACATTGTTTCAGACTTTCCAAGGTATCTTCAGAGATAACAGTAGTCACAGATTCAGTTAAATTGGATTTAGTTATTGACCCAAAATAATTATAGGCAGAAAATAAACCTTGCATTGTAGGTCATATTTGAAGAAGAATTTACAGATCAAAGTAAAGGTGTTTTCTTTTAAACTAATCTTCAAAAGCCCATTGGCTACATCCATTTGAGCACACACAAAATATAATATTTATGAAAACTACTAGGGCATCAAAATTCAACACCTAGAATTACTTATCTCCTTTCTGCCTTGAA
>NW_006300210.1:474935-480683 GCF_000327345.1 Myotis davidii | reverse complement strand
TTTGGGGAATTTCTGCGTTGTCATCTGAAATGTAATGCATATCTGCAATAGAACAACTTTTTCTAAATGCTTTTTACATTTCCTTTATGCAATTCAATTTTCATCTATTGATTTTAATTTGCGCTCGGTACATTTCCAATATTTAAAGCGATGTCGAACATTTATGAGAGGACTATCAAAACGTCCTTTACTGATGAGCTGTTCTGGGTGAAAAGTCCTCTAGTGCTTACTCACTGGCAGTCTGCCTTCCCAGCCTGCCCCCCACCCCCACCCCTTCGTACCTCGTATCCTCAAAGTACTTTGTATTGGCCTTCAGTCAGAGGAAAAGCAATCTGCTGATAAAACACTCAGTGTCATTTACCATCTGGATAATCTTCCATGGCTTACAAAGTGTACAGTTCCTTTTTTGTCATCAAACACACTTTTTTTTAAAGTCAAAATAGGATCGTCTAGTAATATGAAAAAAAAATTGCCATTCATACAGAATCTAAAGTGTCAACCAGAGAATAAAAATTCCAGGTTATTTACCAAAATCACGTAGTTGTAAAATTCTGGAGAGCTCTCAATTTGTGCACAGGTGTCTAACAGGTGGATGGTGCAGTAAGAAAATAGAATAGTAAAGAAAAGTAGCCCTAGCCGGTTTGGATCAATGGATGGAGAGAGAGCATTGGACTGTGGACCAAAGGGTCCCAGGTTTGACTCCAGTCAAGGGCATGTACCTCTATGCAGGCTCCTCCCCCTGCCCGGGCACTGGTCAGGGCTCATACAGTAGACAACCAATCGATGTGTTTCTCTCACATTGATATTTCTTTCTATCATTCCCTCTCTCTTCCACTCTCTCTAAAAATCAATGGCAAAATATCCTAGGGTGAGGATAAAAAAGGAAAAGAGAAAAGCAGGTCATGCCAGCTTGAACCTACCACAGGATTTTCAGCACTTTTTGCAGAGTTAATAGGATCAAATAAATCACCTGTAAAGCTTTAAAAATGTCTTAGGTACAATGCTTCTTCTTTTTAAAATCATGTATATTTAAAAAGCAAAGAGCATTATAAAAGATCTATTTAGAATACAGTAAGCTTCATACTGATTTTATGTGTTTTTAAGTTGAAAATAAAGAGCACATTAAAAATTTGAAATTTACATCTTAGTGTGGGATCAGAGAACATGGGAACCCGTGAGGCAGAAAGGTAGATAAATGTCAAGGTTGAGAAGAAAGATCTTTACACAAAATTTTAAAAGAAGGACTGTGTAAACATGGAGAAGGTGAGACAGAGAGAAGCATAGAAATCTTGAATATTATCTGCTTGAAAAAGAATGCACAGGTAATTTCTTTCAGTTCAATCCAAGCAATTGAATTGAATTCAAAGTTACTTGTATAATAACATAAATGATATTTGAAACATTTAACCATGCTGAAAAGTTATTTACTCTAAGTTATGGATTAAAGAAAATGCAACCATTTCGTTTCCTTCAAGTGTCCGTTGGTAAACAGCACTCTAGTTTTGGGCTATGCCAGCTCCTAGTGCAGTCCCTTCTTCTCTTATCAAAGCTCCTCACAAGAATAAACTCAAACTGCATTAAAGAGTTCAGTGTTAGGCTCTAAATGATAAAAATCCTAGAAAGCATAAGCAGGAAAATTTCAGACATTTCTCATAGCAATATTTTTTCTGATATATCGCCTCAGACAAGAGAAACAAAAGTAAAAATGAACAATATACAATGAAATATCAAAGTAAAAAGCTCCTCATAGCAAAAAAATAAAAATATAAAACAATAACAACAACAGAAAACCACCAGCAAATTGAAAAGATAATCCACTGGATGGGAGAACATATTCAAAGATACATCTAATAAGGACTTAATACCCAAAATATATAAAGAACTTATAAAACTCAGCACCAAAAAACAAACAATCCAAATTAAGAAGTGGATAAAGGACCTAAATAGGCACTTCTCCAAAGAGGACATACAGATGGCCAATAGACATGTGAAATTATGCTCCTCATCACTAATCATCAGAGAAATGCAAATTAAAACCATGATGAGATATCACCTCACACCTGCCAGAATGGCTACCAGCAATAAATCAACAAATAAGTACTGCTGAGGAAAAAGGGGACTCTCCTTATACTGCTGGTAAGAACACAGATTATTACAGCCACCATGGAAAGCTGTTTGGAGTTACCTCAGAAAATTAAAAATGGAACTGCCTTATGACCCAGCAATTCCACTTCTGGGAACATATCCAAAAAAATCCAAGCTACCAATCAGAAAAAATATATGCACCCTATGTTCCTTGCAGCATTATTTACAATATCCAAGTTTTGGAAGCTGACCAAGTGCCCATCAGTAGATGAGTGGATAAAAAAGCTGTGGTACATTTACACAGTGGAATACTACTCAACCACAAAAAAGGAGGAAATCTTACCTTTGTGACAGCATGGTTGGACCTGGAGAGTACTATGCTAAGTGAAATAAGCCAGTCAGAGAAAGGCCATATAATTTCACTTACTAGTTATCTGTGGAATCTAATGAATAAAACAAACTAACAAAGTGGGAACAGACTCAGAGATACAGATAACAGATTAACAGCTGTCAGAGGGGTAGAAGTTGGGGGCTGGGTAAGAAGTGTGAAGGGATTAGTAATGAACAAAACAGAAAAACTATGGACACAGGCAATAGGATGGTGATTGCCAGAGGGAAGGGAGGGTGAGGAAGAGGTAGGAGATGGTAAAGGTGGGAAAATGGTGATGGAAGGAGACTTGGCTTGGGTGGCAAACACACAGTAAAATATACAGATGATGTACTGCAGAATTGTATACCTGAAACCTATATAATTTTATTAACCAATATCACCCCACTAAATTCATTAAAAAATAAAAATAAACCTCCTCTCTCTTCCAACACATTATTCTTGTAAAGAGACCTTTGTGACAACTTGTTAGTTGCACTAACAGCTTCTTTATCTGGAGATTTTTTGGGGTTTTTTTGGTGGAGTTTTGTTTTATTTGCTATTTTTGTTTTATTTGCTATTATGTATGCTTGTTGCTTTCATGGGCTGACTCAGTTTTATCTGCCAGGATTTAATTACCTTAGGCATTAACATCACTCCCTTGCATTATTCACTTTGACTGCTCTGTCCATGTCATTCTCCTTAATAAAGGACTAGAGGCCCAGTGCATGAAAATCCGTGCACTTGGGCGGGGGGAGGGATGGGTCCCTCAGCCTGGCCTGTGCCCTTTCACAGTCTGGGAGCCCTCAGGGGATGTCCTACTGATGGCTTAGGCCCGCTCCCTGTAGGGAGCCACAGTCTGACCTCCCTCTGCAGGAGGCAACCAGGGGGGCAGATCAGGGGTTGGCGCCGGCTGGCACAGACAAGCCCCACCACCATTGAACCACCACTATTTGCTGCTGCCCCCCCCCCACATCACTGTCCCCTCCCTCTGCCTGCTGGCACTTGCCTTGGCTGGCCTGGCACTGCCTGCTTGCCAGCCCCACTCCCCACCAACTGGTTGTTCCGCTGTTCAGTCAATTTGCATATTATACTTTTATTATATAGGATGCTCTTCCTGTGCAGGACTTGCAACAGCTATCATTAAGTCCTGGAGTATTAAACATGCAATACACTAAATTTTAATGTTACCCATTAATTATCATCAATAACAATTTGTTTCTTGAAAAAAATCAGAATTAATAAAATTTTTGTTTCTCCTCAGTGCTTCCATTGGGCAGTAGTGCTCAGTTCTGGAGAGTGAGCAGCTGTCTGGGGCAGTCACAAGGGCTTGACTGGGCTCCTGCTTTAGCTGCCCAAGAAGCAGCTTCCTTCCTGAGCAGCTTGTATACCCTCCTCCTGTGTCATCTAACAGTGCTCTTCTCTCTTTAGCTCTAGCAGGAGAATTGCATCTCATCACTAAGGCCAGCTTCCATCACGTGGAACACTATTATATCCATAGAGGCTATAACATAGAAATGTTAATAAATTTGTTCATTATCCCCAAAGGATATACTGTTTAGTGACCTAACAAACATTTAATACCTTCATATAAAATAATTGATTAGATCTATACTTTTGTTAATTATAAGGCAAGTAGTCATATTTTTGAAGAATCCTTGCTTTTGTTTCCTATTATCCCTTATTTCCTTGATATGTCTGAATGTTTTAAGTTATAATTTCCTTGTGTCACGAGAATATTCATATTAGAACTTATAATTAAATATCTGTTCAGCTTTGTAACTAAAGTAGCTTGCAGCAATATAGCAATGCATCCAATTTCTATTAAGTTGTCTTGCTCACAGCTTTTGACATAAACAGAGTATCAAATTTTCCTCAAGTAATTTGAATTAGTTTTCTTCAATTTACAACTTTAAAGAGATGAATATGAAATTCGTATATGACCTGTTGGCTAGTCACCTGTAAGTCCAGAGTTTTCTAGGCAATTTAGATTTTATTTTATTTGATGACTAAATTTTATTTTAATTTTAAAAGGTGTTGATTAGACTGACTATTCAAAAAATGTGTCAGCATGCACAGATGCTATCCTAATCCACATTAAAGAGATAAATTCAACAAAATGCCATAGTCTTTGTATCCAGTTAAATTAAAAAAGATATTTCATACTGTCATTTGTTTGATGAAAGTTCTTAGGAAATAAAATTTCAGAGATATCATATATGAAGGATAAAAATATATTCATAAATTATGTTGAAGCTGATGTGCAGATGTGAAGATTTTATTAAATTCTATGTAAAACTTGAATATTTGCTTAACTACTACAATAATTTTGCTTCAGATGCAAGAGATAAACTAAATAAACTCTCAAGATGCCTGTGTTGCAATCTTTAAATAATTATTTAAATAGTGGAGGCCTGGTGCACAAAATTCATGCATGGGTGGGATCCCTAGGCCTGGCCGGCAATAAGGGCCAATCAGGTTTCCCCCTCCCCCCTTCTCTTTCCCCCACCCCCCTAGTCCGCCACCACCCACTCCCAGTTCCCTGTTCCAGCCTGGGGCCCAGTTCCAATCAGGTAATTAGGGCCTACTGGCCAGGGAGTGTGGGGGGGCAACTGCCACCACGGTGGACAGGGGAGGGGGCAATCAGGGCCTGCCAGCCAAGGGGAGGGACAAAGGGGGACCAGGAGGTTGGCTTCCATCCCTGAGGAGGGAGCCAGTCATCAGCACCCCTGGGAAAGGGGCCGTGTCTGCTGCCACCCACCCCTGGTTCCCCATCCCAGTCTGGGGGTCTGGCTGTGGGGAGGGGCCAGGAGGTTGGCCTGCAGGCTCCATCATTGATCGGGGCCTGCAGGCGAGGGGAAACTCTTGTGTTGAGCATCTGCCCCTCTGGTGGTCAGTGCATGTCATAATTACTGGTCATTCCAGTCTTTCTGTTGCAATGGTCGCTTAGGCTTTTATATATACATAGTAGAGGCCCAGTGCACAAAAATTTGTGCACTTGGGGGGAGGGGGTCCCTCAGCCTGTTCTGTGCCCTTTCGTAGTCTGGGACCCCTCGGGGGTGACCACTTGCTGGCTTAGGCCTGCTCCCTGGGGGATTGGGCCTAAGATGGCAATCAGACATCTCTCTAACAGCCTGGCAGCCGTTGGGGATGTCCATTTGCCAGCGGGGAGCAGACCTAAGCTGCAATCAGACATCCTTAGCGCTGCTGAGGAGGCAGGAGAGGCTCCCACCACCACTGCTGTACTGGCAGCTTTTATCCTGGCTTGTGGCTGGGGCGAGCAGCCCCTGAGGGAG
>NW_006300210.1:439277-474801 GCF_000327345.1 Myotis davidii | reverse complement strand
TTTAGCTTCTATAATTCAAACTCTGTTGCCATCACTGGCTGCTCTAAGCTCTGAGGCCCCGCTGGCTGAAAGCAGGTACCTGGGGTTTGTTTAGCTTCTATAATTGCAACATTGTTGCATCCGGAGCTCAGAGCTGAGCTGCGGCAGGCAGGGAACCTTGGCTTCCTCCATTGCTGGGGCAACAAAGCCTCCTGTTCGCTTCAGCTGCTGGCTGCCAGCCGCCATCTTGGTTGGCAGTTAATTTGCATATCTCACTGATTAGCTAATGGGAAGGGTAGCGAAGTTATGGTTAATTACCGTGCTTGTCTATTATTAGATAGGATAGAAAATAAAGATTTATCTGCCTGCTTTGATTTGAAATATCTTGGTGCACTGACCTGACTTTGTTACTTAATATCTATAAGTACTAATCTATTTTAACTAGATGGGAACAGAAAAAATGAATTGCAAAATATGCACATTAGATAAAAGATCTCAATATATCTTGCATGGTTCCAAAACCCAGCGGTCAAAATCTAGAAGGAGGATGGATGAAGTGGAGAAGAATGAGAAGGAGAAGTCTCATTCATAGTTGAGCTTTTAAATGTAGAAGCTGTGGATGAGGGACTAAACTTAATTATACTTTACTGTGTATGGAATGAGAATATACTTTATTTGAAAAACTGTTTTATGGGTCTTTGTAACTGAACAAAGTTGCATTTCACCTGAATAAAGACTTGATTTTCTTATAATGATCCAACGGTAGCTTTTCCAATGATAAAAATCATCTTTTGAATAGCAGCGATAATTAATTGAAACTGTAGTGCTTACAAATGAATAGGTAGCACTGACTTTATTCACATCCTTCACATGAATTATCAAGTGCATTTTTAAAAAGTGCAGTATTTTGCGATTCTTTTTTTAGCCATCATCCGTACCAGAGGCTGATATTAAAAGAAGAAGACAACTTCAATTTCTGGAGCTAGTTCTGTAATAGATATAATAATTTAGAATTTCACATTTAAAAAATAGTGTTGGTAATACTTTACAATTTGATTCTTGGATCAATCTTTTACATTAATCTGATGTCATTGTTTTTACTATGTAGGTAGTTGATGATAAAAATAAACAGAATAGCTAGAATTTGAGAAGAGAAATTGTAGGCAGGAACAGGTTCTTGAGAAAGCTGTACAGGTACTGTGAACATTAACCAGGCAACCTGTATGCATATGTGCTTATGCAGATACATGTACCCTCTACATTTTATCATTAAGAATTTTTTCCATATAATGATCTCTAAAAGGGCAATGAAGGTATATATCCCTTAAATTAACTTTTAATTTTTTATATGCCTTCCAGGCAAGAATTTTGCTTTCTGGTGTTATTTTTTTTTTCCTCTGCCTCTAAAGGGTCTCAGGGTCAAGGTGTTGCCTCATTCATTCATTCATTACTATTATATCTACAGCCTGTACTCTCCACATCTGCATCTCTTTCTTTTCCTTTCTTTTTAAAAACAAATCGTGACATTTTTAAAACCCGATTATGCCAGTTGCCCTACTAGAGTCTGATATTTCTATTTTGCATACAAAGTCAATAACTGCAATTATCGTTGCTTGTTTTGTGCCAGACGTTGTTCTTAACCTTTACACATATCATCTTCGTATTCACAGCAATTGTTTTAGGTGGGTACTATTATTTTTGACTTATAGTTGAGACAAATAAGAGGCACTATTGTTTAAGTAATGATTGGGCCAAGTTTACTAAGTTGCTAAGTAGAGGAGAGAGGATTGGAAGGAACCCAGGCCTAGTTGAATCTCTGGCTGCTGCCTGTTTCACTGCACACTGTTCTCACACAGCCTTTTTTGAGAACAATAGACACACTTTCCATAGAAAGATCAAAGGCTGATAATTGATCATGAGTTATGGCTGTGAACCTGGAAGTGAGTGAAGTTAACCTCCTACATATGAATTGAAATAACTGATCTGACAAATGTAGCATAATACTTTTAGAAGTTGCATTCAACTTTCTTCTAAAGGTCACTTCATAATGTTTCACCATTTTCACTATTTCTAATACTTCTCTCATAGTTCATTCATTAATGTTTCATTGTACTTCCTAGACTGGTTAAACCACAAAATTCTCTTGAACTATTGAGAAAAGAAAGAGGATTTCATCTTATCATTTGAAATTATTACTATTTTTATTTTATTTTGAGAAATCAGTGAGGTCTGGACTGAGAATATTGTATTTGGAATAAAAATCTATGAAGTTTAAAGTTTGAACTGCCATCGGGTACTGGGTGACATTAGGTAGATGACATCTGAGATTTAACTGTCCATCTATTAAAAGCAGGCAAGGTCTAGCCTATCTCACAGGACTATTACAAGTTTCAGATTCAATAATGTGCTCAAAAAGCAACTAAAATCCCCATAAAATTTTTAGTTATTCATTGATCCTGAGTATTTTGACTGTGTGATTCTATTGGTATTAGTCTCTTTTAACCTTTGACAAAAATCCACCATTTGAAGCTGTAAATTGTATATCTGCTGGTATGAGGGCACCAAAAACAATAAAAGGAAAAATATAAGCATAAAGCGATCTCTCATTGCTATTTCTTATAATGAAGGTAGCAATAAGATGATGCAGCTAATTGACCTTCTGTATCTTTAAACTGTCTAGCTGTGAGTTGCCTTCTTTCATTTGTTCACTAGAAAGTTGTGGAAAATTGTGTTAGTTCTGAACCTTGGTTGCGTTTGCACAAATATGATCTGAAGCTGCAAAAAGCCAATGTTAAGTGAGTTAGGAGACAAATGGTGCTATCAGAACACTTTCAACTGTTGTGTGCTAGTCCAGGTGGAACAATTAAGTATCGCTTTGAACAGTTTTACAGGTATGTTTTATTTATGTGTAATACTCAGTTGCAATTCAGTCCTATTACCTTGCTTTTCAAGACCAATTATCCCTAGATACACTGAACTCTGTAGACCAAATTGAACCATCTGTTATATACACAAACTCTGAATTCTTTGAAATCTTTCCAACTCAGAAAAAAAAAATGAATGTTTACATTTACTGAAAAATTTTGGTGATTTGCAACAGTCATTTAAAATCTGTTTCTATAAAGCTGTAGTGCATGTAGGACAAATGGATCCAGGAGGGTGCTAACAATGTTTCCAAATTATTTCTCTTCTCTAGTGCAAGAGTGGAAGAACACTCCCAAAACAGGTTTCCGAAGGCCAAGATGTCAGTAACAGTTGGTCTGTTGGTAAAACCACTGCGGTGAAGGAAGCTCGCTTTGAAAACTCTGTTAAGACCAGCACATGAAATAAATATGCCGCACCGCGAGAACTGTCAAAATTAAGGCAGATATGAAGAGTCACGGTGCACAGTAGTGGGTAGAATGAGGTTTTGGTTGTAGGATTGAAATGGGAAGTCACTTGTAAGGTGGATCCCAAAGAAGGCAGTTCCGTAGTCATACAAAAGGGAAATTAATTCAGAGTTGAGGACATCAAATAGGACATTGACAGAGAAACCAGCCTTATATGTCTCCCAGGCTCACATTCAATTTTTTTTTAAATCTAATGTTTAGATTTGCTTTATGATTGTTCCTTTTTTTAAAATCCCATCTGTAAGTATGAAGCACTGGTAAAAATGAAGATTCTGAAAATATTTTAATATTGATATTTTATTAGTTTAAAAATATTAGTGTCAATTGCTTCTCTCATAAAATGAGTGTAATTTGCTCCACCCAACCCCACTCTGGAAACAGCTATGTTACCAACAGTTACCAAGTTGAGATGCCTTCACATTCACTGGCTCTGTCAGCCCTTTCTCACGTATTGTCTTTATGGCACTAGGCTGACAGGAGCTTCAAAACCTCAAATAACATTCACACACATTATTATCATGATGCACCCATGGCTCTCTAAGAATATTGGGATCCCTCCAGGTTATAACACAAGAATTAAGATAAAAATGCTCTCTGAGCTAGAATTTACTGAAACATTCCATGTGGACCAAGTATGGAGACCCATTCTCAGAGATTAACCCTGCTACTCATACCTTTGTTTCAGAGAGAAAGTTTTGTTCTTTTCAGGAAAAAAAAAAGGTTTGTTTTCTCTTCTCATTATTATTAATAAAAACAATAAATAAATTATATGTTGTATAGAGATTCATTTTCCAATTCTAATTTAAATTTTATGAAAAATCTTGTGATAAGTAAGATATTTGTGGGGGGAAAAAATGATGTTGTGCCTTTTGGGTTCTCTTCTCAGTACCTTCAGTTTTCTTATTGTTCAAGCCAAGCCTCTTGGATTCATCTTATATTTCTTTCCATTTTCCACCTTTTATCTAATTCATCCATAAGCCTTGTCTGTCTTTTCCTTCCGACTATATCCAGATTCTAACCCATTCTCAACTTTTCACCTCTTTATTCTAATCCATCCACTACCTGGACCACTATAATCCTATATAATAAAAGGCTAATATGCAAATAGGCGGAAGGGCAGAACAACTGGAATAACCAAACAACCGGTAACTGTGATGTGCGCTGACTGCCAAGGGGCATGTGCAGAGTATGGTGGGCATTGGCCATGGTGAGATGGTGGAGCAGGTGAGCGGGGACCCCCAGATCAAGGCGGGGTGCCTGTCTCTGTCATTGGGGTGAGCCTCTGGTGATTATTGAAAATTCTTTGCTCCCGCATGCTGCAGTGCATCTGGTGCTTTCACCCAATGCCAGGGCTGGCCCTGTTTGCACCCACTGCTGGCGCCAGCCCCAATCGCTCACACTGTCAGTGGGTGCGAGCAGGGCTGGTGCCGTCAACATGTGGGAGAGGCAGAAGTGGGAGCAGGGCTGCTGGCAGATGGAGGACCGGGGACGTGGTGTAAGGGTCGAGGCAGGAGCATGGAGGATGGGCCATAGAGGATGGGCTGAGACTTGCCCCTGTGCCTACTATAGCCTCACAGCCCACAGTTCCTTTCAAGGTGTACAAATATGTGCACTGGGCCCCTAGTATTCTATAAACTGATACCCTGCATCTCATCTTGCCTAATACTTAGTTAAATTCCTAAGTCTCAGTCATTCCTTTTAGATAAGTGACCTTCTGGCTTCATATTTTACCAAGTATAAAATTAAAAAATCTTTATATCACCAATGCTCTCACCTTGGCTACTCTGTACACTCTCCCCTTTTCTTACTCAAGTCACATTGACCTTTTTACTGCTTCCTACACATGCCCAACAGGCACCACCACTGGCTTCTGTAATTATTGCTGGAGATTTGCTTCCCCAAATATCTGCAAGTTTTGCCCTTTACTTCCTTTGTGTCTCACTTAAATATCTTCTTATCAAAAAGGCTATTCTTCATTTTCTTTATAAAAGAGCACCTTCTCACGGTGTTCTTTATCCACTTATAGGGCTTTATTTTTCCTCATAGTGCATACTGCCTGAAGACATGACATTTGGTATGTGTTATAATTTGTTGTTGTGTTACCTCCACTGTGTAAGTTCCCACAGAGCTGGGTTTGTGTATGTTTGCCGGCTTGTTAATATCTCCTCATACTCTAGCACATTGCAGAACAGCACACTCTAGGCTCTTAGTAAATATTTGTGGAGGGAATTAAACACTTCTTGAAATATTCTGTTACAGCCGAAACCGGTTTGGCTCAGTGGATAGAGAGTCGGCCTGTGGACTGAGGGGTCCCGGGTTCGATTCCGGTCAGGGGCATGTATCTTGGTTGCGGGCACATCCCCAGTGGGGAGTGTGCAGGAGGCAGCTGGTCGATGTTTCTCTCTCATCGATGTTTCTAACTCTCTATTTCTCTCCTTTCCTCTCTGTAAAAACTCAATAAAATATATTTTAAAAAAAAGAAATATTCTGTTACAGAATATTGATTTTCAAAATCATGTTTTTGTGAAACTCTAACCACCAAAACAGCCTTTTCTTATAGAAAAAAAAAAAGTTGACTGAGCTCTTGCAAATAAGAACATCTTCATTGTTAAGACACACAGGAGTTTACAGAAATCTTTTAGAAGTTCTGGTTACTATTACCTTTCAAATGTAATGAAAGTCTCCATTGGGCTTGGTGTAATCTAAGCATTCAATCTAGTGCTAACTCATTAACAGCATACATTCTTGTAATGTCTCCATTCCTGGGGCAAATAAATGCTCTTGAGAAAAATGAATACCTCTAGATGGCTGCTGGAAGGTGAGAAGAGCAATGTGAAAAAAATACAAGAAATGAAGTTTCTGCATGCTGAGAAGACCGAGAAGACCCCTACTGTGTTGTTAGAGGAGAATCCACTTCTTAGAGTCAGCTTTCTACTGAAAAAAATTACAGCTGCCAAGTATCCAAGCTCTAATGAGTTTCTGCTGCAATAGACTTTTGAGATTGGAAAATAACAACGCATTTCTTTGCTTGGATTCTGCCTGAGAGCCCTCACGATGCTCCCATTTTATGTGCATAAAACCTTTAAGGATACAGGCATATGCTCATTCATGTGGAAGATTGATCACGATTGGCTGAAAATCAGCATATAGTAAAACATTAAGTCTACCACTTAGATATCTAACCAGAAGAAATATTGGCATTGTCACTTAATGCCCTAATTGACTATTGAGTATTTGAGTCCAAAATCAATATATGGAGAGGTGACAATTAGCCTAGATGAAAATTGACTGGGTGTTTTGTTTCATTAATATAGCTCATCTTTTGCTCTAAAGCCAACTTGGTTTGATTTTTTTCTCTTCTTTGTTAATAAACTCTGATTGTCTTGTAATGAATAAACCCACAAACCATCTGGCAGCTGTCTCACGGCTCATTACGTGCTATGGGCCACTCTGTGAAGCTGCCTCAGGTGACATTTAAACTGGTGCATGCAGAGAAAATCACTTTTTATTACTGAGATCAAACTTAAGGAAAAAGGAGAGCTCTCCTTCTCCTTGACATCAATACCTACAGTGAAGGTGTGGTTGCCCAAGTAAAAATCCAACCCACAATCCTTGTGTGGGGTGGTAGATGACAATCCTCTCCACATACATATCTATGTGCTTGTACGTGAGCTGAGGAGATAATGTTTAAACACTAGGGCTACTGTGACTCTGGCAATTTTTATTTATTAATTATTAATCGTGTATTTCCATATTACCACATTGTTTTTGTAAAGTCTTATGAATATTTCATGGGGACTATGAATTTGGGAGTCTAAAATGTCATTATCGTATTCTTTTTGGAATGAAATTGTGCCCCTAGAAACCTCATCATCAAGGACACGTCAGTTTCTTTCCAGATATGCCACCATGTATTTCATTTTTGGTTCATATGCTTCACTTTTAATATTGTGCTGTCTCCTGTTCATATTTCTTCTCGGCAAAAATTACAATTAATGTTCTAAATGGCAATCTGTCATCAGTCAATAAGTTTACTGTGGCTGGGAAACTGTGGAAACTATATTGTCAAAGATTAAAGCTAGAAGAAAAAGAGCTCCCAAAGTGTTCGCAATGCACAAATGAGATATATTAAACTCATAATTTCATTCAGGCAGATGATGTAATAATTCTGCTACATAACTGCGAGATACATCCATAATCCAGGCAAATCAAAGCAGCCTGCAGAGAATATGTATCTCAGTGATATTTGAATGTATTTTCCAACAGAAATATAGTTGCTAAATTATTGTGTTATTACCAGAAAGTGTAACTTTGCTTGGTTGATGAAAGCCAGAGGACACAGCATTTGAAGAAATGTCTCTGTGATAACGAGAATTAAAAGGCAACTTTGAAATTTTGAGGAAGGAAATATTGACAGAAAAGGTTTCTCTTGAAATTTTATTAGATACTTAGAAACACCAACGTAATAAGCTCCTTAAGATATTGAAATACTAACCCATATGCTTTGATTTATTTTATGTGATGAAAACCTGAAATAACTACATTTACAAGGAACATTGGTAGCTTATTTTGACCAGCGTTGTGGAATTGATTTCCAAATGGTTGTTGAAAAACACAGAGGCACACACAGAGAGAACATACATTTAGGATTAGAGACATTGGAGTTGGTTAATAAACACTGGGAAACAATGTTCTTGAAGGAATAAATTACAATGAAGGGAAAAGACTGGGTTGTTTTCTTTTAGGGTCAGATGACATTTGTATTATTTGTAGACTATTTAATTCCATGCATGAAATTTGTGCAATGGGCTTGGCCCTCACAACTGCAGTGGATGCCTCAGCCCTCGCAGCCCAGCTTCATCCAGAAGGTTGTCTAGAAGGATGTCCAGAAGGTTGTTCGGCTGTCCAGTCTAATTATCATATTATGCTTTTATTATTATGGATATGTGGATAATATTATTTATTGTAATGAGTATTTGCTCAAAAAAAAAAAACCCTGGGCTGAGAGTCATTAGACTTTATACCCTGCTCTGTCTCTTCCCTCCTTTGTGGCCTTAGCCAAGTCATTCCTCCCCAGAACTCCAGTCCCTGTTCCTTCTCTGCTAAATGAAAACAGTACTGTAACTATAATAGAGGTAGCTGCTTTGTAAATTTCTGGTGGTGCTAATTAAAATAGTAAAAAATATTTTCACAGTTAAAATCATGTTTGATGACAAAATGTGAGAAGATAGTTGCATCAGTTTTAATCCTGGATCCTTCACTTCTTAGTCACTGGAGTCTATTTATGTAATGTGTGTGTGTGTGTGTGTGTGTGTGTGTGTGTGTTTGTGTGTGTGCGCGCGTGCGTGTGTGTGAATATGGGTATATCTTTTTCACATTGTCAACTTCATGTTTCTTCCCCAAGTGTAAGTCTGAGCAGGCTACTTTCACATTTTTCCTGTAAGCTAAAACTCATATTAATTAGTGTATTAGGATAACTCTTATTCTGAATCTGATCTGCTTCTATAGATAGCTTCTTCTCTTGCCCAATGTTTGCACTCTACTTGACTAACCACTTGATTTCGTCAAAATAGTGGGCTCCCTTGCTTCTGGGCCTTTCTAAAGTTGTATCCTTGCATGGAACATCGGCTCCCCATTTTCATTTATCTGCAGCCTATCCTATAAAATTCACTGTATTTGTGACAATCCTGAACCTCCAGAGTGCCCCTAATGTGCTCCTACAGAACAAAATGCTTAGCCTATTGTAGCACTAGCTATAAATGTAATGAGATTACCTGTTGTGTCTGTATCAGATTCTAAGGTTCTTGAAGGTAAGATATATTTATATTTGTATTTTTTTAGTTAAAATGCTGAAAGGAGACACACAATAATGCTAGGAAGTGTTTATTTTATCTCCCCTACTCTCCAAAAATATCTAAAAACTGATACGAATGTTGGATAGAAACTTCAGGAATGTTGCACTGCATTGAAGGGTTTTTGCTGTTTATTTTTAAGGTACTTATTGGTGTTGCACAATTCATCCTACTGTGTCAGAGAGTGAACATTAAAAGCCAAACACAATTCAGAATGTGTAAAAGCTGACCTACTTTACAAGAACAGTATAATCTTGGGTGAATGCTTTATGTGGATTTTAAAATGAGGTTTCTCTTACACCCGAGCTCATACCTTCTATTGGTGGGGATTAGCTACCTGAATACAACTACTTCCAAAGAAGTCTTGTAGAGAACACATTGCAAACCTGTAATTCAGCGAGAGATTCCCAAAGACTGGAGAACACAATTTGGAGTAGTTGGCTAAATGTGCATACCTATGAGTTACAAGGGTACATGAGAACAGGGTTGCTTGTTTTGTTTAACACTGTCAAGCAAATACATTTGATTATTAGCACCTACTGCTTTTGAGAAGTCAAATAGGACAAGGCCAAAACAGACACAAAATCAGAGCATTTAAATTATGTCCATGAGTTGGCTTCCAAATAAGATGAGAAGAAAAATACCTGAAAGGCATGTCTGAGAAAGAGATGTATATACTGAGTTTGTAACAAATGATGTGAAAGTATTGACACTTTAGGAGGATGCGACGGGAGTCTTCAAGTGACTTATCCTCGTAGTTTTGGAGAAACCATATATCCAATCACTGGAGAATCACAGAGCAATGCATTTAAGACAATACTCAATTATTACAAAACACATCTATGTGCAAGATACATTTGGGCATGCTCACATATAAAGGGAATCCTCAAAACATCCCATTGGGAGATCTATATTTTCTCTTCATTTTTAAATGTAAAATTTCTTATTAAGTAGGTGCACTTACATAGAAGAAAGAGATATGGGCAAAAATAACGCATTTCACATAGTCACATACATATTCACAAAGCCGAGTTTCTGATTGGCCCTGAGTAAAACTTCTGTACAGTAGATATGCTAATGAGTCTTTGCCACTGGCTTCAGACAGCTATTAAGAGCTACTATAAATCTTTAGTCTCAGGCATAAAAGCTAATTACTATCATAGGTTAAGAATCAATTTGTCTCCTCCCTCTGTGCCACAGTGGGTTATTATACAATTAGCTGTATAAAGGAGATGTCATGTTTTATCTCAAAGCATTTATTCTTGTCCACAATGAGAAGCAGCCACATTGTTGTTGGTCACTTGGACTGTGGTGACTCTCTTATCTGTGCACAGAATCTATGCAGGGACACAGCAAATGTGATTGGCAAAAAGATGCCAGGAGATAAAAAGGAATTGGATACAGGAAGATATCAAACATCACAAAGGGACACTGCAAAGAATGCATGACACGTGCTTGGAAGAGTTTTAAAATGAGCCTCTTTGTAGAGCTCCTTGACGCTGTGACACAACGTTTTATGTCAGTGCTGAAAAATTCCAAGACGGTAGCTCTTTAAATGTTGGTCCTGTGCTATTTTCATGCTCTGCTTTTACTTGGACTTCAGAACAAAGTAGGTTAGAACATCATTTATGTTGCTAATTTTCATATAGTTATGACACTTTTTTTTCTCTTCCGTTGTTCATTTCCAATCTTCAGAGTAGATACTGTCTGTGATCTCTTTTGCTCTGTTTAATCAGCAAGGTTATCTGTTAATTTCTTCATGTTAGCCACTGCACTTTTTAGTTCTAGAATGTCCTTTTGAACCTAATATAGATTCTATTACTCTGTTGAGCTTTGTAATATTTTCTTTATTTTCTCAAATATATAAATTGAAATTATTTTCATGTTCATGTCGGAAAATTCCCATGTCTGGATTATGGAGGGTTTTTTATTGTCTATTTTTTTTATCTTTCTTTTTGATCCTGTCTTCAGGCATGCCTTGGTGGTGTTAGATCATTAGAGAAAGACGCCGTAGAAACTCTAGATGACGAAATCGTCCCTCAGAATTTTCTTTTGAAAAGTCAACCAAGTGGGGCCAGATTATTTTGCACCCATCTGAGAGCAAATGGTTTGAGGTGGGGTTTCAAATTACCAAGGTCTGATCTAGACCCAGTTTGCTTTTACTTTCAGCGCAGCAGTTTTCAGCCAGTGTGCCGCAAGGATTTAAGAACATTCAGTACCTGACTCTAGAGTCAGGGGCACTGACCTCCTTTCCCTTAGATTGTCAAATGAAAAAAAATGACAACAGCCAACACAACAATAGCCATCCAGTGTGAATGAATCAAAATTATACCTTTATTTTTGTCAGATTGGCAAAAAATATAACATCTATTTTGGTGTGCTACCGAATTGTGGTAATTAGTCTGTGTGCCATGAGATAAAAAAAGGTTGAAAATCACTGTCCTAGAGTGTTCACAGAGGTTGCAGTGGAAAGCCTGGGCTCTTTATAAAAGCCCTTTCTCCTTGGTTGGCTCTGAACTCACCATTTTATCTTTTCGGCGAAACAAGATGACGAGGAGTTCTCCCTTAGCGTTTGGCCTCTCTATTTTCCCTCATGCTTGGCGTCTTGACCTCCCTTTTCTTTCATCTTCAAATGTGCAAGTGCTCAAAGGAGAAAAGCAGAAGAAAGGGCCTGGGGTTCCTACTTCCTAGTGGCCTTGGCAGCCCAGAACTCTTTTCGTCTCCTCGTCCTGGGAGACTGACAAATAAATACATTGAGCCAGTGCTTTCTGCTCAACTTCCGGGTTCTGCATCGCTAAAAAAGCAGCAAATGCCTTGATCACCTCATTTGGAGACATTTCTGTTCTTTTGGAATCTGGCCAATTAAGTCTTGACTATCTAGGCTATTCTCTGATGACTTCAAGAGACAGTATTGCTGGCCTTGTTTCTGTATTCCATACATCATTTATGTTGCTGCTTTCAAAGGGAGAGGTCTGATAAAATGCATTTTGTCATACTCAGAAATGGAAGTTTCATAAGCCTCTCTTTAAAAGATCCTGAAAAAGATTGTTTACTAGGAATAAATATAAACAGAAAAATTCAAAATAGAAGGGGCATGAGAAATGGGAAAAGGGGCAAGGATTCTTGGAAAAAGAGGGGTAAGTGAAGAAAAATGGCTTTTTAAATATTTCACAAACGAATCAAATTGAGATTTTTAAACGTGTTTGCATTGGAAAAAACATATCTAAAAACATAACTACTTATAAGGTGTTTTGCAATACAGTCAAGTAAAACGGATTGATTTTTATCTGTAAATTGTTATTGACTGTGAAAATCAGCTGGCTTCTGTTGTTAGAAATCAGAACAGAGTGCATTAGACTGAATAAATGTGTTGCCTAGTAAACTTGCACAGTGTTAAATTGCATTCAACTGGTGAGTAGTTCAATTATTCACACCCCCACCCCCAAGAAGTGAACATGTTAGTGTGGCTCAAATCGTCTGTTTTACTAGGTCGAATTCATAGGCAGAGAGCTTAACATGCCTCACAAAAAAGATAAGAGAAGCCATAAAAGTGATGAGGCAAAACAGATATCCAAATGGTAAGCATGATGTAATTCATCTGTAAACATTGAACTGAAATTAATTCTTAAATGATTGATCACATTTTGTGACAGCAACCATAACTGCCTCTCTGCATGAGTTAGAGTCATCCATTGTGGCGATTATAAAGATGATCAATGACTTGGCTTCCTGACAAGTGAAATTACAAGTGCATTAAAATTCCTTGTGCCTTTCGTGACATGACTACCCATGAACACATCAAATATGCAGCATGTTCAGGTATAATTCACATATTGGTTTTAATATAAATCTCTGAAGCACTTAACAGGTACTTATTAGGTGCCCTCAGACTATGTGACCAATTAGCAGGGTGAACATATGGAAAATGTACAAATCTATCAGGGCGACATCTTCCATCGTCAGAAGGAAAGATAGTGATACATATAAAATTATTTGCTGAACAAACTTGACTAAACACATAAAATGCCCCTGGCATTGGTAGGTGCTGAGACTACAGAAACACCAATAAGCCACTCAGTCCTTCTCACAAGTGAAACAACAGCTAAATAAACCAACATAAAAAGTAGGATGTGACACATGCTATATATTTATTTCCTCAAGGAATCATTATTGAGCAATTTTATGTACTAGTTTTAAGGAAGTGACATTTAAGGTAGGAACATTAGGTAATTTACAAGTATGAGATATAGTAAATATTACAATAGATTTACAAAGTTTGTTACAAGATTTATAAGAAAAGACATTTAAAAGACCCTGTGGATTTATTTGCTTGTGTTTTTTTTTCTTTTAATTGCTTGTTTTTAAATATATTTTATTGATTTCAAAAAGGAAGGGAGAGGGAGAGAGAGGTAGAAACATCAATGATGAGAGAGGATCATTGATCGGCTGCCTCCTGCATGTCCCCCACTGGCGATTGAGCCCGCAACCCAGGCAATCAAACCTTGACCTCCTGGTTTATAGGTTGATGCTCAACCACTGGCCCGTGACAGCTGAGTAACTTTGTGGATTTAGAAAAGGATTCTCTGTACGGAGAAAGGTGCTGCCTCAATCAGGTGACAGAATTGAGGTGATGGGGCTCTCCAGCCAAGGAAGAGAGCAAAGGCAGAGTGTGGTGGTTTTGCACTCTGGCAGTTTAGTTACTCAGGAACCACATTTTCTAGAGCCACACCCCTGTGTGGATAGGGTTGGACACAGGAGAGGCCAGTGAGATTTGCAAGGCACAAATGAAGCAGTAGCCTACAGAAGATGTGTGCAAATCCCCATTTTGGCTGATCCCCTGGCTTCTCTCATTGGTGTGCTGATAGACCCACAGTCCTCTACCTACTACAGTGGGGGCTTGACTTTCGAGTTTAACTCGTTCCGTGACGGAGCTCATAACTCAAATTACTCGTATGTCAAATCAAAAAGTGAACGAGTGAGACACGTGATGCTGGCCTGATGTTGTGGTGTTCACTGTGACGTTCGCTGCGCCAACTAGCGGTGGGGTATCTGAAGCTGGCTCATAACCCGAATTTTAGCTCTCAACTCAAAGCAAAAAATTGGCCCAGAGACGGCTCGTATCTCAAAGAACTCGTTAGTCGGGACACTCATAAGTCAAGGCCCCACTGTATTTGATCTCTCCCTGCAGTTTCTTCAAGACCCAGGCCTGACACACCTGTAACTCTGGCGTGTAGGGCACTTGCTTCTGCATATTACTTGTATCATTCAAATTAGAGACAGGTTCTGATTTGTCCTTGAGGATGCCATCTTACTCTCAAGGTTTCTAGTTTGTCTTTGATTTATTTTTTTCTGTTTCACTTAAAGCTTTTCTCCTGTCTAACTACTGACCAAGGTAACTTGGGACCCACCATAAGGAACATAATCTATTTATGTTCCTCACCAGATTTCCTTCCTGGACCCTGGTTAGTGACTTTTCTCTGCTGTTCCAACTATCTCCCTGTAGAGCATTATTTCACCAACTTTCCCCACAGCTGTGTAGAGCCCAACTCTAAGAAAAATGCTTTATGTCATGTCATTCGTAGTTGTTCTGTTTCCCCAATTGAATCCTAACCAATGCTTACAATAAGGAATTTTTTAAAAATAGCCTTATCTGACAACTATCAATAGATTGTTGGGTGGAAGAAAGGATGAATGTGGGTTATGGGAGGGTCTGAAGCCACAAAAGGAGCCCATTAGGATCTATTTTAGAGTAGGATGCACGTCTAGTTTTCTATTTTCTAAAAATTTCACATGCTGCTTGTGAAAATGGATTGGAATGACCATTAGTAAAGTAGGAAAAACAAAACAAGTAGATCATTTATTATATATTTAAGAAGATAATCCTAAAAAATCTCTACACAGGCAGTGGAAGATAGACAGAAAGCAAGGAATCAGAAATAAGTACAAACAAAACTTAATAAATGTTGAAAAGGCTATTTGTGCTTCTCCCTGTCATCACTTAGTTTTCCAAATCTAGGTCCTTAGCTCTGTTTATCAAACTGCCTATAAATCATAAGGCTTTAAGCATTTGTGGTAGAATGAAGTAGCATAGAATAGAAAATTCAGACTGCATTCCAAAGTGAATGTAAGTGCTGATTATAAAATGAGTAAAAATGTGTATAAATACTGAAACTCTGTTTCTTAAAGTGTTGGTCAAGAACATTCGAGATACTCTAATTATGGGCACCCAAATATGGAGACCTCCTCATGAGGAAGCCCTGCCTTATTACAGTGGGCATTTGAGAAGGTGGGTATCAATAAAATATCAAAAAATAGAGAAAAGAGCTTGAGAAAAATAAATATTGCTCCATTTAAATTCAAATGAAGACAGAGGACTACTACTGTTAACTTTCTAGTTAAGAATTATTTAAAATGTTGTCTACATTTGGACATTTGTTAACCATGCCAGTTTTCCTTATATTAAAAATATAATAAAAAAACTGTTAACAATTAAAAGGGTAATATGCTTGCTTTCAAGCCAATATATATTCCCAAAGTCTTCCAAATTTTTTATTATTATATTTTTGCTTTTGGGTGCATGGATTACATAATTAATAAAGTCAGAATTTATCTATATTCTCATGAGAATTTTTATTTCCTTCCCTTTGCTGAGTTGAAAAACAGCCATTTTCAATATAGCTAATGACTGCTACAGTATCTTCACAAATTATTACAGTACTATAATATTTGCTGAAATAGCAATTAATCAGAAAATAATTTAAATAACGAACTACTCAGGTAAATATCCCTGCAGTAATCAAGGTCAATTTAGAATCTTTAATAACAAATACATATGAATCTCTCCATAATGACAGATAATACCTTTAATAGGAAGTAGTGTTTGTGTTGTACACCTTCCATTTACCCTTCCTGATATGCTTTCGACCTTCTTTTCTACTGTGCTCTGAGGTAGATGAAGGTTATGAGTACAGTCTATTAACAAGGCTCCCTTGTTTTCTGGCTTCCAGTTGGGTTTGATCAGTGGATGCTTTGACAGGAAATGTGATGGTGGGAGGGAAGTAAGAGATAGTAGGTGTTCTGAAACTCTCTGCCTGCTGAGTTGGTACATTCGTCCACCAAAAGCAACAACTTCTGTAGAGGAGGTTTCTCCAAGAAAGAGCTGGGGTGACTACCCTGAATGCCAGCGGGAAAAGAGGAATGGGGCATGCAAGGCAAAGATGCCTGTTGGTGGTGGTGTGGTAGATAGGGGTGCAGTCAACCTCAACCGATTACATGCTAAGAATGTAATAATTGTGGCCTAAAGAATTCAAGAGAAAACACGGGTGAACAATGTATTGCTGTTCTATGTTTACAGTGTTACATTCCAAATACACCTACTAAATTTCACATGGCCAGAAAATGAGTTACTTACTTTTTTTCTGCATAATAGAGGTATGGTTTGGACCTGAGAAAATCATTAGATGCCACTATTCATGGGTGTCATCATGGATGATGGATAATGAAGTATCATGAGAAAGGGTGTAATCAGCATTAAATAAATGGCATTGGAAATTACAGAAGCAAGAAGACCCAATTGTTTCACTATAAATAGCTTCTGACAGGAGACAGCATTGTGAGTTATAACAGCACTGCTGTTTTTTCTCATGGCTGGAGAGATGAAATTATCCAGGAGTGCTTCATTTGAAAATAAAATAAAAACATGAAAACATAGTCCCTGTCCGTGAGCAGGAAATGATGGTACCTGAATACTATGAAGACTTCTTATGTGTATTAATTAGATAGTAAACAAGTACATAAGCACATCTTTACTAACCCTTATTCTAAATCTTCATGGACATGGGCCATGATGTTGTAAAATATTTTAAAGTCCAATTATTTATACAGAAAGAGCTTCACAAAAATATTTTCTTGTAGTCTGCATATCCCATGGGAGATCTGGGTCAGAACAGGGGTGAAACCGACCACTGCAACAAGGAAAAGCAGAAGCAGAAATGGGGGATTCAGGGCCCGTCCTGCTCCAATCCTTCCTCTATTCCTTCTGCCCTTCCTCCTGGGGGATCACTAGGTACTTACTAAACACTGTTGAAAAACCACTCATCTTTCAGCAACAACGTTATTTCTAATCTAGATTGAGGAATGGTACAGGTCAGGACATTCTCTTCTTTTAATTAAAGTAAAAATACAATTGTTATATAAAATACAATTGCTTATTAGCAATTTGGAAAACACAATTTCATACTAATTTTTTAAAAAATCAAACACCATGAAAAAAAATGATAGTACTGAGTGATTTGGAAGGCATAAACTATTTTTCATTATTTTAATGCATTTATAATTTCAATAATTACATATATTTTATTAAACTATTACAGGTTTACTAGTTAGTTTTAATGATATCGTTTTATTTTTATTCTAAAGCTAGCATATGATCTTTGAAAGTTATAAAAATATCAAAAATAGAATTAAAATGTCACCTCAGCGTTGCCTACCAACTGTTATTACAAATAATTGATTATTGCATTTTATTTGTCACTTTAATCCATGCCTTATCAGGATGTCTTTTAAAAACTTTTAATTAAGAATAAAATAGCAAATTAAATGTACCAAACGATGCAATTGGATTTTATTTAATAGCATAGTACATGATATATTTCTGCTATCACATAAATCAAAGTCAATAAATGTTCAAACTTTCCAAAAAATTATCATTGGATTTCCAAATATTCAGGCAACGATTATCTTAATTTAAATATTTCTAATTTCTATGTAAATATATTTTGGCAAAAAAGTAATTTTTTATTTATTTGAAAAATTCATGGATGTGAAATCAAGCTGTAGTCATATTTTCTTACAAACAATTTAAACAAATAAGCCAAATTTACCTCCAAATTTAATATTATACACCTAAGTGCAAAGATGTGAAAATCATAAAAATTAAAAAAATATTTTTATAACCTGCAGAATTGTTATTTATTCAACTGAAATTGCCAGGATAGTCTCATATATATAAATGAGTTAGCAAATCTAATAATAATTTATGAAGCCACTCCAAAGTAGTTCATAATTTCTAGATATATTTGGTTCACTATTCATACATTATCCATTATGACAAAAATGTAAAATAATTGTATATAAGTCTCTTCTTTCTACCAATAGGTGGCACTAAAAAAGTATATATTTCATTCCATTCATAACTATGTGGAAGATACCTTTTTCTTATAATGCAGTTTCAGCCATGGCTTGAGTGAAGAATACCTATCAACCAGAAAATTACTCGATGTGAACAACAGGAATTTTGTTGTACTAATAAAATGTAAAATGTTTATAATGATGGATCATTACATCAAGATTATTTTACTTTGCTGATATTATTAAATGTATATTGTTCTCTACTAAATTTGAATTTTATTTAACAAATTGGATACCATATTTTCCCTATTACATCATTATTATTATCTGGTCAAAGTGCTATTTCCATTTTATTCTGGGATGTTGATCTTTATCTGAGTAAACAATGCATATTGAATAATTATGCAGAATTCAGAAACATTTTGGCTTTGGTTATTAGACTGTTTATAAACATATCTTCTGAATTACAATGCTTAATAAAACTAAAGGCAGATATCTGAGTATTTGTATTAATTTTAATAGTACCCTTCAGTATATCCGTGTACATATAGTTAAAATTCTTCACTTCCAAGTATAACAAAATTCTGTCATCTCAATCATTTAGTTCATTCAATAGATTCATTTCAACAGCTCATAGGAACCAAAATCCAAAAACCTTATGATATTCATCCTGCATTTTAACAGCCGTGTTATTAAAATGATTTATTGCTATAAGACAAATCCTAATGATATTCCTCTTTTATAACTACATTTCGTTATGGGCCTGCTTGATGTGATTTATTTAGATTTCCTAAGAAAATCTGAATCACTGTTCAGCTTTAGCTATTATGTAGCAAATGCCTTTTATATCATAATAATAAACATAGATTTTTCATCCCAGAACTTTCCAATAGTCAGATATTCTTGAGTAGTTTCAGTGTTTTTATCGGATCCCAGTGAAGTCTCATTATCTTGTACAATTTGTCTGAAGTCATGCTTCTCCAGATGCCTAATATTTCTGCTCTTTATGCTCATGTAGAAAAACAAACTTACCTTGACATGTGGCTTTACTTAATTCTATTCCCATTGTTTCATCTATGATCAGAGATAGCTCAACATGAAACCCTTTTTTTCTCATCTTTGCTAGCAGGAACTCAGCTTAATTTTTTTACTTTGTGAGCTGCCAACACTTTATTTCTGGATGTCCTCCATCGCACATGACTACTTGCAGAGAATAATACACTCATTGCCCCGCCCCCCCAATCTCCCCTGTTCCTTCCTTGATCATCCTCTTCTTTACAAACCACCATACTCACTTTGAATGTTTTTATGCTCTTTAGAATGAGATAGGCAAAAACTTTGATCACTATTAGGAACAACAACAAAAAAAGCTTTAAAAAAGCTATTTGTTATTTTAAGTTGTAAATGCAATGAAGGATTTAGACATTGTCAAACATGGACACATTTAGGATCCTGTGGTAACCAGTCTCCATGATGGCCCCCAATGACCCCGGCTTCTTGGAATTCACACCTAGAGTTGGCCTGCGTGACTAATAGCGTACAGCAGAGGCGATGGAAGATCACTTTCAAAGTTAGGTTCCTCTCTTTCTTATTCTTTGTATCTCTGTCACTTGCTCTGGGGAAACTGAGTTACCATGTTATGCCAATGCCACTTGGGGAAGAAGAAGTGAGGTTTCCAGTGAAAAGACCATGGGGAATTGAAGCCTACCAAAAATAATGTGGGTGAGTTTGAAGCAGATCTTGGCTAAAATCTAGCCCCAGTTGAGCCTCATGAGAGACACTGAGCCTGAAACATCAGCTTAAACCACTTCTGAATTCTTGACCTACAGAAACTAAGAGGAAATATCTGCGTGTTCTTTCAAGGGGCTAAGTTTTAGAGAAATTTGTTATGCAGCAATAAGTAACTAATACAGATCTCAAATAATATTATCAGATTTTTGTCAAACTCTATCTATACTAACTGATTATATCAAATGATGCAATCATGAGCTCTCTCTTTAGTATATAGATTCTGTGTCAGGAATCAGCAAACTATAACCTGATCATCAAGTCAGGCCTACTGCCTGTTTTGTTTTTTTTTAATTTATTTTATTGATTTTTTACAGAGAGGAAGGGAGAGGGATAGAGAGTTAGAAACATCGATGAGAGAGAAACATCGACTAGCTGCCTCCTGCACACTCCCTACTGGGGATGTGCCCACAACCAAGGTACATGCCCTTGATTGGAATCGAACCTGGGACCTTTCAGTCTGCAGGCCAACACTCTATCCACTGAGCCAAACCGGTTAGGGCATACTACCTGTTTTTGCAAATAAAGTTTTATTGGAACATAACCTCTTCAATTTGTTTACATTTTGTCTATTACTACTCTCCTGCTACAGTTGCAGAGTTGAGTAGTTAAGACAAAGTCACATGACTCCAAAAGTCTAAAACCTTGTTCTGCATGGTGGGTCATATGTCCTTCCAAATTAGTAGCAACTACAGAAAGAAAAATAAAATATCCATAATGGGACAAAGTTTAAGAGGGCACTCTAATTTACTTTTGGGATATGAACATTTATGCCAATTATGTAATCAAACGGAAATGTTACTCTTATTGGCTGACTCAAGGTCAAGTCACCAATCTTGCTTTGCAAGGAGGAGAATGAGATCTACTCCAGCCAGATGAAATTGGTTCCCCGCAGGAAAGAAAGATTTTATTACTAGAAGAAATGTATTAGCCATACTTGGTGGGAGGTGGGGAAGTTGGAAGAGATGCTCACATGAAAACACTATAGAAATATACTACAAAAAAGCCACTATAATAAAAATGACAAAGTTTAGGAATTTCATAAATGTTCCCAAAACCATGACCCTAAGGGCTATATAAAAATCACTTTTTTTTTTTATAGAAAAAGGCCTCCCATTCCCTCTTTCTCTTTTTATTCTTGAGGATGAAAGTCACATGTTTCTCATCTCCTTGTTCTTATCTTTTTCAATTCGGGTAGACCTCTTCCTGAGTTACATTATGATAGGGAACAATCGGCATTAACTGTAGGCCATGCATGTCCCATAGTTCATGCACAAGTTTGGTGAATTTGACTCATAGATCCACCATATTAGTAATAAATCCTTAAAATTTTTACAGCAATTTCTAACATTTTTAAGGCAATGGCTCACGTACTTTTCAGGTAAGAACTGTGAGATAATATTTATTGGCATAGTGTCTCTGGTGTCCCTGGAAACTGCTAATTGGGCTATAACTTGCCAGGAAAATCCATTAATTTATGTACCCAACACATAATTTAGTCACATGATATGGGCCCATTATTTCTTAAGAAAATAAAAACTCATACACATAAATTAAACAGCAAAAACATAGTCTTTATAATTAGACCTAATTATTCTCACATTTACTACTTGTGACATCTTGGATAAGTTGATGAGCCCTCTGAACTTAATTTTTCTCCTTTGTAAAAATTTGATCTGGCAATGGCTACTTTGCAGAATAACTGAGATTGCATAAATCAAGGTGCCTAGTACATAATAAATACTCAATAAACATTTGGATTGTATAGACTCAATATTGTTTGCTACTAAAATTTAATCATCTGACAAAGGACTGGATGTTACATTTCTATGTTACAAATAATACACAGCTATTTTCAAATATAGTAGTAGAAGAACATGATATTAAGGATTTGAGTTTTATAGGAAAAATATTCTTTATATAAAGATTCACACCCCTGATTATATTGATTGAACTCTACTATTTAATTCTGCCTCAACTGGATTAATTATGAGGAGAGTTTCAAGCTATGATTTATTCATTGATTAATCTTTGACCTATCTATGATTTAGAGCTCATGTAGACATAAAGTGATTTAGTATTTTAAAGATAATTGTCTTTAATTTTTAAACTGATCATATATTCTGGGTTAAAATGACCAGCTCTCTCTGGCATTATTGCATTTTGTAACAATGTCGATGTATTATGCAGTAGAGTCTTTCATGGCTAAAAGACAAAAACAAAACAAAACAAAAATGTCCTAATGCCTATGGTACAGTCAGTAGGAACAAAACAGAGGAAATGAAACCCTCATCTTCAATTTTCATATCATTTGACAAAATGTTCAAATATTCCATTTGATTCCTAAATATCATCTTTCCTTTTCATCTTCTTGTAAGGGCTATACTCTTTTTGGGTTTTGATTTGCCTTCCCTGGGTTGTATACTTCACTCTTGATTTTTCACTTTTTATGTCTCTTGACAAAGAACTCCCCTATGCTCATTGTTTTAGTAATTTTCTCAATGCTGACAGCTACAGAGGAAATTCTTGAACTCAAACATCTCTCCTGTTTCTTAGCCTTCTGATTTGTCTATTTATATATCTCTGTTTAAACGCATGGCAGCTCCGCAGAACCAATGTATCTGAGAATATACATCATCTACAGAACTTACTATCTGCATTAACATGATTTTACTAATCTATTTTTATCAACATAGCTTTACTTTTCCAGAAAATTCTTGGCTACAGAAAAAAGTGTGGTAAATAATTTCATTGTTCATTCCAGAAAATTCTGAAAGAATTCATAAACTCTTCAATAGAAAGCTTTAAGGGCAGTTTATACCCCAAGAATCTTTGACCCTTTGCTGCAACATTCTTACCTTGCTATGCTCATAAATCATTAATCATTATACCATGACCCTTATCCATTCCTAACCAAGTCCTAAATCCCGCACCCCAGATTTCCATTCTGAATTGAAAAAATTCACCTTAAATAGTCTTTAAAATCTCATAAATATGCCAGCTTTTCACTTTTTTCTTTAAAGTGTGCAGTGAGCAATAACCTTAGCTTTATCTCAACATGTCTGGTAATATTTTGGGGATCCAGTATCCAACATATCTCAAACAAATGAGAATTTCTCCTCTGAGCAGTTACCTCTCTGCTTTTTTTCTTTATCACAATTCTACTAACTGAAGATCTGACTTCAGTTTTAGATCACCTGTTTTGTTTCATGGATTTGAAGCAATCACTAACAGATATGTCTATACTGAAAATAATACCAGGTCACAGTCATTAAACTTATGTCCTCCAAGAACTGGGTGAAGAACTTTATGTTGCTTAAATTAGTTAAATATTTAATGATTAGTCTTTTCTAATCTTAAACTAATATGTTATAACTTCCTGTTTTAAGGTTCCTATTCATTAACAACATGTACTGATATCAATATTCACCAATTAAAAGCATAGAAAGAAAAAAAGAAAACCCAACATATTTTATGCCATCTTTCTCTATCTAACCATCAATGTCTAGTTAGTCTTCAAATCCTGTCATTTCTATTTTGTAAGTATAAGTTTGACTGGTTTAATTTTTTAAAATATATCTTTATTGATTTCAGAGAGGAAGGAAAAGGGAGAGAGAGATAGAAAATCAATGATGAGAGAGAATCAGCTGCCTCATGCACACTTCAAACTGGGGAGAGAACCCACAACCCAGGCATGTGCCTTGACCAGGAATCTAACCACAACCTCCTGGTTCATAGGTCCACACTCAACCCCTGAGCCACTTTGGCTGGGCTGACCTGTTTTAATTTTATAAGAGCATTCTCACCAGCTACAATAAATTCTTAACTTCCCTTCCATAGCTTTAAATAATTTTTAACAATATTAATGCTACAAATGAGGTATGATTTTTAAATGTCATTTAATTTTAATTTAAATGAATAAAAAATCACAAAATTTTATTGACTGGATGGCTAATAAGAGCAAACTTAATTTGATTAGGAATAGCACAATAAGTCCAGATGCCAGTCCTATCAAAAGGAATGTATGAATAATACTGGCCCACACTAAAAGTTCAATAAATATTTGTGGAATAAATACATGGAATTAAATTGTGAGAATCAAGATTTGGCTCTTATGGACAGGTGGCTCAATTGGCGGAGCATCATCTTGTACACCAAAATGGTTGTGGGCTCAATTCAGGGCACATACCTAGATTGCAGGTTAGATTCCAGGTTGGTGGGTTTAGGAGGCAACCAATGGATGTTCTCTCTAACATTAATGTTTCTCTCTCTCAAAAATAAAATAAAATAAAATAAAATAAAATAAAATAGAAAGAATTGGCTTTTGTGACATATATGGTCCACTCCAACAACCATCTATAACTCCTTTTCCTCCTTGTTAGATAACCCCAACTTTTAGTGTGACTCATCATAACCAGGAATAAAGGTCATCCCTAGCACTTAGCTGTTGTTATGTGATAAGTTTCATTGAAGGACATGCAGGTATACTATATATTACATGGGAATATGGGAAGCCTCATTAACACATACACTTTTTTCCAGTAATTATATAACCTAAAGGCCAACGAAGTTTAAGCTATAGGACCCCTTTCACATGGACCCCTTCTGTATTATATATTTGTAGATACATTTTCAAATTATCCTAACTTGAGTATACCCTTTATTTTCTACCAGGACCCTGACTGATACTATACTATTCAAATACAGTTGATAATTTATCTGTTTTCATCTGAAGGGTCACTTCTTGCAATTTAGCTCTAGTTTATAATTTCATAACTATTGAGATCCTTTCTTTGTTTAGTGAACAACATTTTTGTTTAGTGAGTTTGAATCTTTTGGCAATTTTTCTTGTCTGGCCTTATCAGAGATGTCAGGTGAATTACTTTCTAACCAATTATATCCTATAAATAGCTGAATATTCCAATAAAAAGCACTGATCAAAATATTCTCTAAATCAAACAATGATAGTCATAGTATCACGTTAATTAACAATAAACAGCAGCCAATGTAGCATGCAGAACACATCACAGTGTAATATTTTTTCATGGGACATAATTATAGCTGTGACTGACAGTGAGCCTGAGAAAGAAAGTAGTTAATTGCAGATTTAGAGAAACATCTATGAAAGAAATCCATTGTTCCAGAATTAGATTATTTCTACACTAAACAATTCATTACTGAGTTGGTAATTGCTGAATAAGATAAAGTAGACTACATATGCAAAGCCTAAAACATGCAGCAATTAAAAGATGCCAGGGAAATAAATAGAGCTTGCCCAGAGGATCTGACAAGTTACTTAAGGTGAAATTGATAATATTTAAATAGTTCAGCATCTGAACTACAGTACATGAGAAAGACTATTGTAGATTGATAAGTATTAATTACATAAAATAAAATAGAAAGAATAAAAACTGAAAAAATTACAGAAAATGAGTGGGAACAAAGATGAGAGAAAGAACAAAATTTTGGGAGTATAAAAAGCAATTATGCACAATCAGTGCATTTGTAAGTACAAAATATATGCTTTGTCTTCTTTACTGATTTCTTAAATTAAATATACATATTAAAGAACACATTACAATGGAGTAAAGACAGTCTCTTCAATAAATGGTGTTGAAAAATTTGGACAGCTACATGCAAAAAAATGACCACCAACTTACACCATACACAAGAATAAAATAAATATGAATAAAAGACTTATATATAAGTTGCAAAACCATAAAAATCATAGAGGAAAACAGGCAGCAAAAGACAGACATCTCTTAGAGCAATATTTTTGCTGATATATCTCCTTGGGCAAGGAAAACAAAGAAAAAACTAAACAAATGGGACTGTATCAAAATAAAAAGCTTCAGCACAGCAAAAGAAACCATCAACAAATTGAAAAGACAACCCACTGAATGGTAGAACACATTTTCCAATAAGATGTCTGATAAGGGGTTAATCTCCATCCTATATAATAAAAGGCTAATATGCAAATTGTCCCCTCTACTAGAAGTTTAACCAGGGGTGGGGCTGGCCAGCCAACCACCCTTGGCCCCTGCCCCAGGCCAACCTGGCCCAATCTATGATCTACGTGTTCAGGGTGAGCTGGCTAGACCCCACCTGTGCATGAATTCGTGCACCGGGCCTTTAGTAATGCATAAAGAACTTATACAACTCAACACCATGAAGACAAACCAGTTTTAAAAATGGGCCAAAGAGGACATGCAGGTGGCCAATAAGCATAAGAAAAAATGTTCAATGTCACTAATCATCAGATAGATTAAATTAAAGCCACAATGAGATATTACCTTACACTTGCCCGATGGTTATCATCAATAAATAAAAAAACAACAAATGTTGGCAAGGATGTGGAGAAAATGGAACCCTAGTACACTGCTGGTGGGAACACAGACTGGTGCAGCCACTGTGGAAAACAGTATGAAATTTCCTCATAAAATTAAAAATAGAATTCCCATTTGACCCAGTGATCCCACTTCTAGGAATATATCTTAAGAAACCAGAAACACTATTTAGAAAGAATATATCCATTCCTATGTTCATTGAAGCAATATTTATAATAACCAAGATCTAGAGACAGCCCACGTGCCCATCATTAGATGAGCAGATAAAAAAGCTATAGTACATTTTACACAATGGTATACTACTCAACCATAAAAAAAGAAGGAAATCTTGCCTTCTGTGACAGCATGGATGAAACTGTGTGAAATAAGCCAGTCAGAGAAAGACAAATTCCATATGATCTCACTTATATGTAGAAGCTAATGAACAAAAAAATCTGACAAGCCAAATAGAATCAGAGGCTTAACACAGGGAACATACTAACAGCTGTCAGATGGGACAGGGCTTGGGGAACTGGATGAAAGAAGGTGAAGGGATGGAGTTAAATATTTAACACAGACACAGACACAGACACAGACACAGACACAGACACAGACACAGACACAGACACAGACAACAGAGTGGTGATAACCAGAGCGAAATGGGTGAGGGATAGGTGGAGGGGGTACAGAGGGGCAAGTAAGGTCAGAAAGAGACTTTGCTTGGGGTGGTGGGTACACCATGCTGTATGCAGATGATGTTTTATTGAGTTGTATATTTGAAAACTGTCTGGTTTTGAGAACCAATGTCACCCCAATAAACTCAACTAGAAAAAAGACAATTAAAATAAAACTCATTGTGAGTATAACCAACAGATGCTGTCAATAGTGAATACAGAAAATTTAAAGTTACATTTCTTCTAAGTCTCTTACCTGGCATTTAAATTTAAGAATTACTTACTGCACAAAAATTATTAAGTTCAATTTTTAACTCCTTTGCAGAATATAAATCAAAACAATTTTGGGGTTTCTTTTGAAAATGTTCTAGGAATTTACTTACTTGATGAATTTATTTATTTTGAGAAGATGTGCCCCTGAAATCAAGATCACTTCCTTCTAAATAGCTCATAGGCTTTGGCATCATTTAATTTTTTTAGCATCATTTAATTTAACATTTAAGCGACATCATACTACATGTGATACTGTTCATATTGGAAATAATACTTTTCACTACAACAATGCAGTTACACTCAATACTTGCAATGAGATTCCACACTGAGCATGAAATTAGCTTTCATTGCAAAGGTATGATCTAACAAACGTCCAATACCCGATTACCTGACAGCATAGAAAGGAATATACATTTCTCAGAGGTGACAGAGTAAAACATTTTTACTGCATAGAAATCTCTACTTATAATATGAACTCCATTTGTACAGTTATTAAAAAGGCTTTATATTATCCCAGCTTTCACTTTTGATTAATACAAGATTTCAAGTAATCATCAAGGCTCACGATATACACTTCTCATGAAATTTCAGTAAATATACATAAAATTATATCTTAAGAAGGAACATTTTTTCTCATCTTTTTTTATTTTATCGGAAAAAACAGTATGCAATAGAAACAGAAACTGATGTAGGACATCAAGAAATGGGTGTGAGTCCCAGTCTTTCCTTAATTTAACATTTGGTTTGGTTCAAATTAATTAACTTCTGTGCACTTCAATTTTCTATATCTCTAAAATTATAGGATTAATGGAGATGATATTTAAGTTTCCTCCTATATCTAAAAGCATGTGATTGTAACATAATCATTTAAAAATATTAAATAATCTGAAAAAAATATATGTATACACATCACTGCAAATTTAGCTATAATAATTAGACAATCCATTTTAGACTCCAGTCTTTTAAAAAATTAAATAAAGCACTAAGAATACCTAATTGAAGTACAATTTATATACCATATATAATATATTATATACTGAAGTAAAATTTAAATGCATCTATCTTAAGTGTTCAGGATGATGATAGGGGTCAAATAAATATGTCCTTGTATTAAAATGTCCCCAAATTATTTCCATCTAAATAGTTTCCTGTTGCCCCTCTGCAGTCAATCTCTCTCTCCATCCACTACTCCACAGAGAAGCACTTTTCCAGTATGCTGATTACTATCATCATAAATATTTTGTCTTATCATGAACTTCATATAGATGATATCATACAGCATACACTTTTTTATCTGGCTTCTTGGCATATCATAATCTCTCTGAAATGCATGTTGCCTGCCATTGCAGTGCATTGATCTTTTTGTACTGGTGAATAGCTACCCATATTATAAAGATTACATTCTGTAAATCCAATCTCTTGATTGAAAGATGTGTGGGCTGTTTTTTTTTTTTTTCCAGTTTTGAGCAATTATGAATAAAGCTGTCATGGAAATTCATTCACAAGTGTTTTTGTGGACATATGATTTTTTTTTGTACATATGTATCTCAGGAGGGAATGACTGAGTAATAGAAGAGGTGTATTTACCTTAGAAACTGCCAAAGAGCTTTGAAGAAATGGTTGAACAACTTTACATTCATACCAGAATGCTACAAAATTCCAGTTACTCTACCACCTCACCAATTTTAAATGATATCAATTTGAATGCTGTGAAGATTTAAGTTGCCCATAATGACTGATGATATTATGCAGCTTCTCATGTTCCCAGGTCATTTATACATTTCTTGTGAATTGTTTGTTTCATTCAATTTATCAAATTGATAAATTTGACCATTAAAAATTATGCTAATCAAAAATACCATTGAGCCAATGGAAAGACACACCATAGCAGGAAGAAAAGTGTTAGCAATACATATTACATATTGTAATACATATATGTTTAAAACACCCTTTTTAAAGAACACACAAAGAAGTTCTACATAGTAATATGAAAAAGATAAGCAACACAAATTTGCAACTGTGTATATTATAGTCTTCTAAAATATGCTTTTATGTAGGCCTTAATTTGTCAATAGGTGTTCAGGGATTAAAAAGTTTGATGAAAATTATGTTTTAAGTTGTCTTATTTAAATATTTGACATTTTAGTCTCCTTATTTGCATGTTATTTGAAAATAAATATATTAAGAACCATGAGAAATATAAAATATTTTCCTTTCTGAGACTTACCTTTTTATTTTCATTTTATTTTTCAAAAAGGAAAAGATTTTAATGTTGATAAAGTCCAATTTATCAATATTTTGTCTTTTATGAAGAATTTTTTTAAAGCAAGCTTTATGTACCTCAAAGTGTTGGAGCTTTTCATCTGTATTTTCATTATTGTTCACTTTTTTGTGGCAGGAGAGATAATCCTTCCTATGATTTTTAAACTAATTTTTCACTTTTTATGTGACATCTAATTCAGGAAAAGTCTTTCTTAGCTTCTCTAATCTGCCATGCTGTTGTAAGTGAGAATAATTTTAAGCTACCTAAATATAAACGTTGTTCCACAACTTACTAGGTGTATTTATTTTAGCCTGTGGTTAAGTAGTTATATTTTTTTCAGTGAAAAAAAATATATCATTACATTTAGAATGTGTAGAAAACAAAATTGAAATTTGCAAACAGTTTCACTAAGCATATGGAGCTCCTAAGGATATTGCTACACCAACAGCTCCATGGGAATCCTATATAATAAAGAGCTAATCCTATATAGTAAAAGGCTAATATGCAAATAGACCAAAAGGTGGAACAACTGAACAAACGGTCACTATGGCATGTGCTGACCACTAGGGGGTGTTCACAGAAAATGGCAGGCATCAGCTGCGGCAGGATGGAGGAGCAGGTGAGTGGGGGACACCAGACCAAGGTAGGGTGCCAGTTCCTGTCATCAGGGTGAGCCTCTGGTGGTTACTGAAAATTCTTTCCTCCCGTGCACTGAGGTCCTGCCCAGTGCTTACACCTGCTGCTGGCGCCGGCCCAATCATGCGGCGCCATCAGCAGGTGCGAGCGGCAGCTGCCAGCCCTGATCACCCCTCAGGGCTTCTCCACCTCCCCCTGCTCCTGAGGGGCTGGGTGGGGGCATGAAAATGGGCCAAGACCTACTCCTGTGCCCACAGCAGCCTCGTGGCCCACAGTTCCTTTCAAGATGCACGAATTCGTGCACTGGGCCCCTACTATGCTAATTAGACTGTACAGCCTAATGACCAGACAAAGCCAGGGCTGCAAGGTCTGGCCGAGGTTGCCAGGAGCTGCGAGGGCCGAGCCCCTTGCACAAATTTTGTGCATCAGGCCTCAGTTAATTCTGTCTAACCAAAGCATAGTTTGATATATTGGGAAACTATATCTAGGGCTCGATCCTTTTTTTCTATTTGCTAGATCTTGAAATGTCTCACTCTCCTTAAAATCCATTCTCATCTTGTTCAATCTGTAACTTGAATGATTATTTTTTACTAGGACTCTGCTTCTACTTGTTCAGTTCATGAGCTCATGCTGTGATGCTGGCATATATCAGTTGCCATCACTTTATTCAGGACTTTCTACCCTACCCATTCTGAACAACCCTCCTTAACTTTACACTGGGAAGGCTTTAATAGCTATTAGAAATCTCTTTTTTTTTTTTTCAGATAAGAAACATGCGTTTCCAAGTGGTGTTCCCAGGGTTTCAAAGCATCCTTAAGTCAAATTGAGATCTATCTCTTCTTTCCTTTTTTATCTTAAATAACCCTTTATTATGAAAAATTTCAAACACACACAAACAGCAGTGATAGTAAACTTCATATGTGCATCACCTGGTCTCAGCAATTATTAACAGATGGCCAATTATGTACCCCATTGCCCTTGCATCTCATTAAATTAGTTTAAAACAAATCCTTGCCTCCATATCATTTCATTCATAATATTTAATATATATCTATGAAAATGGGAACTTTTTCTTCACATAACCATCATCATCACACCTAAAATATTTTTTAATAAGTCTATATATGTTATGTCATTCAAAATTATAGAAGAACTAGAGGACTGGTGCACAAAATTTGTGCACTGGCGGAGGGGTGGGGGGTTGTCTCTCAGTCCAGCCTGCACCCTCTCCAATCTGGGACATCCCTCTCACAATCCAGGACTGCTGGTTCCTAACCACTCGCCTGCTTGGCTGCCTGATTGCCCCTAACCACAATGCCTTCTAGACTGGTAGCCCCCTAACCACTCCCCTGCCAGCCTGATTGATACCTAACTGCTCCCCTGCCAGCCTGATCACCCCCAACTGCCCTCCCTTGCAGGCCTGGTTGCCCCCAACTGCCCTCCCCTGCTGGCCATCTTGTGACAATTTATTATATTCTGCTGGGCCAGTGTTGCACAGTGGTTGAGTGTCAACCCATGCACCAGGAGGTTACCAGTTCGATTCCTGATCAGGGCACATGTCGGGGTTGCAGACTCGATCCCCAACAGTGGGTGTGCAAGAAGCAGCCAGTCAATGTTAATGTTCCTCTCTTGTGGTTGTTTCTATCTCTCTCTCCCTCTCCCTTCCTTTCTCTCTAAAATCAATAAAAACATATTTAAAACATTTATTATAATCAATTAAGATCATAGGTTTAGTCTTATAACCCCCCACATAGTGCAATAAGCATATTTTATAACATAGAAACCCATACCTAAAACTGTATGATCATATTAACCAATTCACTCCAATAAATTTAATTAAAAATAAAAAACCACAAGGATTAAAAAAAAGGAAAGATGGAAATTTAATGGGCCCTAAAAATTCTAGAAAAAATAGAACAGAAGTATAAAGTGTAAGAAATCCTTTGTGGAACTCAAGTGACACTGAAGGAAACCAGAATTTAGGAGGTAGATTGTCAGCACGTCAGAACGATAAGTATCCTCCTCTCTCCCACCCTTGGTCTGACTTCAAGTCAGTCTCCATGCCTTCACCTCCCTCCACCTCCCCTACGGGATCTTTGACATTTAAAGCAGAGTATTTGTAGTCATGCTCAATAACTCTGAACTCAAATGGCACTATTAATTTATTTAAATTTTATGCATGATGCCGAGTGTAAACCTATTCAGCAGGGTTCACAAATAACAGCAAACACTTTCCTCAATTTTCTCCTACAGTTAATGCTATAAGGCTGGCTCTCTCTATTATAGCTGTAAAGTCAAGCCCTACTTCATAAGATGTTTTAATCTGCATTAACATTTAAATATCTTCATCAAGTTTAGCGTCAATTCTTTTAAAACTGTGGGGAGAACTATGTCAACACAGACTTCATTTCTTGAGACTATTTAATGGATGAATATGTCATGTTAGCTTATGCAAAAAAAAAAGTGCTCAAATTGAATTGGGAGAGGAAGAGAACAGGTGGTATCAATAATTCATATTCTTTGCAGAAAATTATAGCTTGGCATTCTAGGAAATTTTCAGCTCTATTATAGTGGAATTTCGTAACCTGGCAGCATGGTCTGAGTACCATTCTATGTGTGCTCTCTTATCTTGGTATCTCTTTAAGTAACTGTGCCAACATACATGTCATTTACCACCATAGACACAATGTGCACACATATAAACAGGTAACAGGGTAAACCTGAGGCTTATAAATAGTTTACATATAACAATGTAGGCTTATATATTTAGTACAAATCTTTTTTAAACCCTATTACTGAAGCTTCAGTCTTATTAATGAGATTAAAATTTAGAGGGAGTACTTATATACTAATTCCCAGGCAAGACAATATTCACTTCTTTGTAGAGTTCATTGTAATTAGTTTAACCTAACAGTTTCATCATGTACTGTTTGATGGAATAACCAGTGATGAATGTTAAGACTATGACACTTTTTAATGGATGATAAATTTTTAATTGAATAATTATAATAATAAAGCTCAGTATCCATGATTTTGGATTAATTCAGAGCTCATGCTTTAAGTACAAAATATACTTTCTTCATAATAAGTCATTTTCAAGGTTAATTTTTTGTTTAATTCTATTAAACAGTATTATTTACTTGAGACTTTAACTAAAAGGACTACTTTAATTTTTTATGGGAAATTCAAATGGCAGAATGAAAGTGTCATTATTAAAAATTTGTTCCAAGGATGGTGATTCTCTTAAGACTGGCCATCACCTAGAGATACCAAATTAAACAGCTTGTGATGAGGATTCACCTAATGTCACCTAAGTTTAATATTTCTGTCTTCTGCTCAAGAAAGGATGTAAAATTTTATTGGGATAATATAGAACTTTAAAAATTAAAAGCTTTTCTTAAAATTATCCTTATGCCTATTAGTAAGCTTTTCACATGAATACTCGTGAGCAATAAGGAGTATGTGTCTGAAAGATGAAGATTTGAGAATAGATATAATCACACACCATTAAATTATAAACATTTCATTGGGGTAGTGGTACAGAGTTTGATTCCCCCCGCCTCCAAAAGCTCAAGTAGTATTGTTAAGTTATTTGTTAAACTTGAACAAAATAGTAGAAAAAATAATACTTTAAAATTATTGCCGTGTATTACTTAAAATCAGAGAATAAAATAAATAGTTTTAAGAGAAATAGAAAATTCGAAGATCAATTCTAATGATTCACAACTGATTGGATAAGAAGGGATTAGGAATATCAAAATAACCTCAAGAAACATTTTCTGGGCCATATATCCACTATTTTTTCTGAAGCCCTTTCTACCAATAAAACCACCTATCATCTAATGCTCTTCATAGAACAACAGCCAAGTAGTAACTTCCTTCTCATTGACAGGCCACTAATATTTTCATTCAACTTTAAATATCTCTAAAAACTTTTCCTATGATTAACTGAAAACTTTATCTCTGTACCTTGTGCCTTTGGTTCTTTCATGTGGATCCATAGGGTCTATGAGCTATTCAATTTTATTCCATTGCCATTAGGTTTAAAGCAATTATCAGGCCTTCTCAACTAAAGTTCTACTTTACATTAATAAATGTCCAAAAGGTGGTTAGACAAACCACTAATTAGTGGTATAAGGGAAACTTGAATGTTTGGGTGGGGAGACTCACCTATTGATGTTAAGGAGAAGAAATACGGTGACAATGTCAGAATCTAACTTTTAGCCTCAGTGAAACTTTTCATCTTACTCAATGAAACCCTACTCCTATCTTTAAACAAAGCACTATTTTAAAATCAAGCATCTTATCTAGAATTCAACCTAAAGGAAATGCCAGCTATATTTAATTATTAATAGAGTAACTGAGAAAGTTATATCAGTCGTTACCACTTGACATTAAAGAAATAATCTGCTTGTTAGAGCAGTGGCTACTGAGTCAGCAAGATTTTAAAGACATTCCCAGACTCTTCATATCAAATGAGAAAATTAAAACTTAAAAAATATAAAAAATAACTTATGCATAGTTATATATGATACTCAGTGTTCTTTGAAGTATGTTCATTTTTAATACTAGATATTAATATATTTTACAAGGTCATCTAAGTAATAAAAGCCTAAGTGACTGTTATGGTGGGACAACTGGTCTCTATGATGCGCACTGACCATTAGTGTGCTCCCACAGGGGGAGCACTGCTCAGCCAGAAGCCAGGTTCACAGCTGGTGAGCACAGTGGCAGTGGTGGGAGCCTCTCCCGCCTCTGCGGCAGTGCTAAGGAGCATGGAGCCTAGCAGTAAGGAGCAGTGAGCAGGCAAGCAGTAAGGAGCAAGGGGTCCTGGACTGTAGGAGGAATGTTTGACTCCCTGAGGATCGGGCCTAAGCCTGCAGTTGAACATCCCCTGAGGAGTCCCAGACTGCAAGAACTGCGAGGAGAAAGGAAATTAATACCTGGGTGTATTAGAGGGAAACTACCAAAAAAACCTTACAAAAACAAAGGCAGAGAACATCTTAAAAGTAGTCAGAAGAAAACTAGCAGACGGATATCCCCTGAGGGGTCCCAGACTGCAAGAGGGTTCAGGCTGGGCTGAGGGACTCCGCCCCCCTCCCACCAGTGCATGATTTTTGCACTGGGCCTCTAGTATATACAGTAACAGATGATAGATAGATAGATAGATGATAGATAGATAGATAGATAGATAGATAGATAGATAGATAGATAG
>NW_006300210.1:425572-439102 GCF_000327345.1 Myotis davidii | reverse complement strand
AAGAACACTACCAACAGCATGGATGGAACTGGAGAGCATTATGCTAAGTGAAATAAGCCAGTCGGAGAAAGATAAATATCACATGATCTCACTCATTTGTGGAATATAATGAACAACATAATCTGATGAACAAAAACAGATTCAGAGACAGAGAAGCATCAATCAGACCATCGAACCTCAGAGGGAAGATAGGGGGAGAGTGAAGTATGGGGGAGAGATCATCCAAAGGACTTATATACAAGCATATAGGCCTAACCAATGGACGCAGACAACAGGGGTGTGAGGACACGATTGGGGGGGAAAGTGGGGATAAGGACATATATGTAATAACTTAATCAATAAAGTAATTTTTAAAAAAGAACACTACCCAGGAACATGATATTTGAGTTCTAGATATAGCTCCTCATTTAATTAATTGGTTGACCTTGAAAAAGCTGTTTAACTTCTCTGAGTTTCCTTTACTATTTCCTTTACTGTAAAAAGCAAATGTGGAGATTATACTCCAGTTATGACAGGAACCTGTAAATAACAATATCTTCAGATTAAAATTGCATATTTTAGCAGCAAAACAATTCATTCTTGACAATATTAGATAATGAATTCTCACTAATAATGTAACCAAACCCAGGTTCCCCTTCCTGTTGCAATGAAAGCCAAACTCATGAGACAGGTGCTGATGGAAAGGAAATAGGTGGTTTATTCCAGAGCTGGCATATCAAGAAGATGGGGGAACTCCTGTCCTCAAAAACATATCTTAATATCTTAGTGTAGACAGTTGCTTTTATAACATTGGAAAGGGAATGCAGAACAAAGGGATGGGGGAGGGACTGTGGACATGCCTTCTCTCCCCAGAGCTAAGGGGTGGTGAGCTGAAGGGGAATGTGAACATGTCCCTTCTCTAGAGAAAGAGAAAGGGAGGGGCTGAAGAAGAGTGCTTCCAACTCTTGTCTCAGTGCTCCCTTCAAATAAGAAGTTGCAGTTTACAGCAGACACCTGTGGATCTTCACAGCTGGTGCCAAGCAACCCTATAGGCTGCTCTAAGCTATATACATATATAAAACTATATGAAAAGCAAAAACATAGGACTCTATTTATGTACTCTAAGAAAACAGAGTTGGCTGTAGTCTTGAGAGAGTGCAGAATACATAACCTTTATTGCTTAATTTAAATGTTAAATCATGGTTACAATAATAGTATCTATAATAATAAAAGCATAATATGCTAATTAGACCAGACGTCCTTCCAGACATCTTCCTTCCGGACAAAGCCACGGCAGGCGGAGGCCGAGGCAGGGGCCAAAGCAGAGGCGGCCACCACTGCAGCAGGGGCCATGCCCTTGCATACATTTCCTGCATCGGGCCTCTAGTATTTTCTATAATATAACAATTAAAATTTATTGAGTCCCTAAACTATTCAGGAAATGTAATAATCTATATATGCTATTTCATTTTATCTGCACAAAAAAGTTCTAAGGCATACTATTGTTATCATTTTACCGCTAAGAAAACCAAATTTTAAAGGTTAAATAACATCTTCAAACTCAGAGAGCCTAGTGGTAAGATTTAGATTTAAACTCAATGTAATTATAAAGCCCAGATTTTTAACCATTATGCTCCAATATTTCCAATATATTATTTTTATTATTAATAAAAATGTCAGTTTGAGTCTGTTAAAGGTAAGTAGTAATTACCCGGTATATATATTTTTAAGATGCAAGTGTTGTATCTCACTTGGTGATACTTTCCTCTCTTTATACTTTACTCTGTGCCCAGAATACAGGAGATGAATTTTACACTTGAAACAGGGTTATACACACAGTTTTGTGATTTGGCAGAATCAGCCTATAAGTCTACGTGTCTCACTTGAAACTCACCAACAACACTGTCAAAACATTCACTTTAGTTATTAGAAAATACAGGAGTTATATTTGTGAGTACAGGAAGCACAGTTTATAGTTGCGAGAACAGGAAGCACAGTTTATTCTTGTATTGTCATTTATTCTATTATTATATATTTTTCCATACAAACAATGTAAACCTGCTTTTGCCCACCCCTGTGTATAGTAGAGGTCTGTGAAGAGAAGGAACTGAAGCCAGCTTAGGCCGGCAATTGTTCTCAGCTGAGAGTCTTGCCCAGGGAGTTTTAAGACTGTGATCTACTCCTCTATGGATTAGAAACACTTGTAGTTTCCTTCATAGCACAAGCCTGATGAATTTTTTACTTTTCGTTATTTCTTAATTAAGTTTAAATCGGAAGGCTCCTCTGGGGCTCCTATGACAGACTGTATTTGTAATATGGCCACAGCAATATTTCTCATCCCCCATGCTCATCTGCAATATGATCTTGTCTCTGAAAAATGCAGACACTGGGGACACTGGCCAAAAACTGTTGTATATGTTATGTATTCAATGTCGGAGCCATTGGATAAGACTGTACTGGCTCACACCTTCACATTCTGATACCTGACTCTACCTTTAAGAACATTCCCTTTTATAACAAAGCAACTACGGAGAACCGGCTGCTGCAAATAGTTGGCATAAGATAAATTTGAAATGTCTTCACCTCTACATTCAGGTGGAGCAAGAAACAGAACACTTTATACTTTGGAAACAGGAGCAAATGTTGGTCTTTCTATTTTTTTTTAATATTTTATTGATTTTTTACAGAGAGGAAGGGAGAGAGATAGAGAGTTAGAAACATCGATGAGAGAGAAACATCGATCAGCTGCCTCCTGCACACCTCCTACTGGGGATGTGCCCGCAGCCAAGGTACATGCCCTTGACTGGAATCGAACCCGGGACCCTTCAGTCCGCAGGCAGACGCTCTATCCACTGAGCCAAACCGGCTAGGGCGGTCTTTCTATTTTTTATTTTTTCTTCCTCTTCAATGTCCTCAGTTTGAACAAGAAATGCTCATTTTAATTCAACTTATATGGATGGGCTAACATAGTGAAGCATTCTTGAAAATTCCTGAGGTTATTTCAGAAACCATTCAGTGCAGTTGAGCACAGTTCACTTGTTGCTGTCCTAGTTTGTTCACAGTTAGAAATGTAAATAACATATCTAGTAAATTTTTTTGGACACCAGTGTTATCCAGGCACTGTGTTAGATGCCAATGAATCAGGAATCCTGGCCCTATCCTTATGTGGCTGACATTGTATTAGAGAATATGAAAATTAAATTAAAATTATGATTTTTATCTGGAATAAAAATACTGTGTTCTATGAGTGTAGAGCAGGGGGCCATAAGCTAAGTTGGGGTTTGGAGGAACTTCTTTATGACAGTGACAAGTAATCAGAGACAAGACGTTTGAGTAGGTGTTGACACAGTCAGGTTGGAAAGAGGACCAGGAGGATTCCAGTCAGAGTGAAGAGCATGTGCAAAGGTCAGTCAGTGGGAGGGACCATGGCACACTGGAGACTTTAACATGGTCTGCAAGGGCTATGAGATAGAGAGCCAGGAGACAGGGTGAGGAATGAGAGAGAAAGAGAGAGGTAAGACCACTTCATGCAGGCATATTTAGGCTCCATTAAGGATCTTGTAATATAGGGATCTGAAATACATAGAGAAGTCATTTAAAAGGTTTGGCATTGGTTTGCTTTTCAAAGATCAGTGCATCTTCACTATGGATAATGGGTTGAAAGTAGAAAGAGAAAGTGCTCAGAAACCACGTTAGGAGGTGTTTCAGAAATAGGTAAGAGGTAGAGGTGAGGGTGGCTTTGATTAAGATGGTAATAATTTAAAATTTTGAAATATTGCAAAAATTACCAAATATGATGGAGACATAAAGTGAGCAAATATTTTTCGAAAAAATGGGGCCAATTAACTCACTTCTTTCAGGGTTGCCAGAAAACTTCAATTTGTAAAAGAAAGAACATCTGCCTGGCCAGTACCGCTCAGTGGTTGAACATAGATCTATGAACCAGGAGGTCACCGTTTGATTACTAATCAGGGCACATGCCTGGGTTGTGCGCTTCATCCCCAGTGTGGGGCATGCAGAAGGCAGCCAATCAATGATTCTCTCTTATCATTGGTGTTTCTATCTCTCTCTCACTCTCCCTTCCTCTCTGAAATCAATAAAAATATATTTAAAAAAATAAAAATAAAAGAGACTACATCTGAGAAATGCAATAAAAGGAAGTGCAATAAAATGAGGTATGCCTGTACAATTATTTAACATACCAGAGCCTAATTTTTTCTCAGTATTAAAATCTATGTCCCCAAGAAAAGCAATACATTGCCCACACAAGAAGACCATCATTTTGACAAATGGCTTAACCAAAGAAGAATACTATAGGGGATTGTCCTTTCAGTATTCAGTATATACCAATATGTGTTCTCTGTGTGTGTGTGTGTGTGTCTCTCTCTCTCACACACACAATAAAAATAAGCTGTTATATGAGGAGTTATGCACTTCCTTTGTTCATAGAGGTGCTGGAAAACCTAATTGATTTTTTTTTTCTGCAGAGTGTTTATATTTTAAATGTATGACTACTTTTAGGGATTTTAAATTCAGTTTTATTTCCCTAAAGTTACCAATAGAGCATAATGCTTGCTGAAATGATTCTACTCCCGAAGAAAGATTAGGCATTATGTAAAGATGATGTTTTGCACATCCATCAATCAAAAACTCTCATTCAACTTCTATGAAAAGTTAAGTATTTTAATTTACTGTATTTTATTGTGGCTTTGATAATTAGTACCCACTAGTTAATAATTACTTTAATTGAATTCTAGGACTATAGAAGCAAAATGATTTTCTGGTGCAATCGTTTGCTCCAGTAAAGCCAAAAGCTAAATTATGCCAACTAGGTAATTACTTATCTCATTCTCAAAGTACTTTGAGAGAGGAGCTTAATCTATATCCTTTGCTAAACATGATTTATGTATTTTCATTCTCCAAGGGAGACTACCTAATACTCCTTTCTAATTTTATATCATTCATTTTTCACTTGGTAAGACCACAACTTTTAAATATAATCTCAGAAAGTCATAGAAATGGAGTCCTCTTTTAGAATGTAGTTGTGCTCCAAGTTTTTTCTACAAAAGATATAATACTGTTTGTGGATAATATGAAAAGTAAATAGTGATTGAATGTATGTTTTAAAAAAAGATAGCTTTAAGAAAATAATAAGGCTGAGAATTAGATCAGTATAGAGAATTCATAGCAAGCAATCCTCAACAGTTGCTAAAAGTAGGTCCCAAATGTGCTCCATACTTCACAGATTGACTCAAGAAGAAGATTACTTATACTTTTTCCAGCTTCCAACTCTTTTGGCCATCCCAATGGTATGTGGTAGGCAGAACTGTAAGATACCCTCCAAATTTCTTGACCGCCAGTGTACCACTCCTTCCCTTTTTTAAATCAAACATTAATCTAGGTGTTGCTATGAAAAGATTTTGCAGATGAAATTAAGGTCCCAAATCAGTTAACCGTAAGGTAGGAAGAGTGTCTTGGTGGGCATGACTTAATTGCATGAGCCCTTTAAATATGAGGCTTGAGGTCAGAGATAGAGAAGTCAGAGATTCAAAGTGTGAGATGGATTCAACACCTGGAGGGAACTTCAGCTTTGAATACGGAGGAGATCACATGGTAAGGAATGTGGACAACCTGTAGGAGCTGAATATGACCCCTGACAAGTAGCAAGAATGGGGGCCTTACTTCCACAACTACAAGGAAAATAACACTGCCAACAAGCAATGAGCTGAGAAGAATACATTTTCCTCAAACCTCCAGATAAGAACTCAGCCCCCTCAACACCTGATTTCAGATTTGTGTTACTGTGAGCAGAGAGCCAATCCAACCTATGACGGACTTCTGACCTGCAATACTGGGAGCTTATGAGTGACTACTGTTTTAAATTGCTAATTGCATGGTAATTTGTTACACAGCAATATGAAACCAATATATTGTATAACTTCCAGACCACAGTCCCCAACTCATTTCTATAGGGCAGTGCACATAGAATCGTGTTTTTGTTTTTTTCCTGAAAAAAAGTCTTGTTTCCATGGTTTTCCTTATCTCACATGCATCCCATTTTGGACACATCTCCTCCTTTGTTTTTTCAACTTTCAATAAAAAATATTAACCAAAACACCCTCCCACATGCACATAGTTCTGCTTAAAGAAAAGCATAGAATATTTGCATTTAGGGACTTATCAAGAAGAAAAATATAAAATCTCTGATTCTTAACATTTAACAAAAGCTAAGATAAGAGAAGTAGTATTCCTGAGGATTGCCTAAAATCTTGACTTATTTCTACTCCTGTGTGCTTTGAAAATGTACCTAATTAAGCCTAACACTCATTCACTAAACAGCCAGATTATAAGATTTTGAAGCTTCCACATTCAAGCATCAATATATATATTGATTTCAGAGAGGAAAGGAGAATGAGAAAGAGATAAAAATATCAGTGATGAGAGAGAATCACTGATTGGCTGCCTCCTGCTTGCCCTCTACTGGGGATCCAGTCCACAAGCCAGGCCAGAATCAAACCATGACCTCCTGTTCATAGGTTGACGCTCAACCACAGAGCCATGCCAGCTGGGCAAGCATCACTTTTAATAAACTGTGTTTTGGCTTTAATTGGTTTATCTCTGGGGAAATTTCAGCACCATTTTCCCCTTCTTACATCAACCTTCAAGAACCTATGTTGACAGAAATCTGTCCATCTGCAATTCTTGGCTTTTGAGATTTCCCTTTGCGCAAAGATATGCCCAACAGATTGAGGAACATGAAGCATGGACGGTGAGAAAGGAGGCTATTAGTGCTTGAGTTTGAATTGCCATACTTCACTTCTCCTCAGATTTTATTGGTCAAACATTAGTCTCATGTTCACACCCTACTTTAGGAGCAGCTGAGAAATGTAGTTGGCTGGGTAGCCCATGAATGAGTAAAGAGAAAAGGAAATGGGTTTGTGCCGGGGCGGGGTTTTACTGCTAAAAATCCTCACCTGGGGAAACAACCTTTCTCGGGGAGGTGGTCCTGTTTAAAACACAAAGGGCCAAGAAGATGAGCAAACATATTAAGAACAGTATGCCATATACACCAGGTCCCTTGAAACATATGCTGTGCAGATGTTTCTTTCCTGCAGCGACTGTGTCAAGCAGCAAGGATGGACCGGCTTCCGGCAGGTTTGATAACCAGCCAGTCTCTGTTCATCTTTTGAAAAATGAACATGAATACACAGCATGGTTTTGTCTTCTTTTTCTCACTGATATACTTTTTAATTTGCCCTAATTTTATGTTACTCCTATATCACCTTGTTATAGTATGCATGTATTTTAGTTGTTTTAACTTTTTTGAATAAAGTATAATATGAGTCAATCATCAAACTGAATTGTCCAGAAGATAACAATTTTTATGTGAAAATTAAATGTATTATTACATATATAGTAAATTATTACAAAAATAGAACACAATGCATAGTAGATGAAGAAAAATATTTATTTTTGTTATTGATATTTACAGTATTATAAAGAAAAAAGCTAAAATGATTGCTTATGAAAGAAACAACTTTCCAAGAGTTAAGTTCTGCTAGGTCTTTATAATGATATTCTTGGCAACAATAGATATGACCTTGAGTTTCATAGAGTCCTTATTCATAATATCTGCTGTAAGTAAAAAATATAAGCCTACAGTCCATTTCATTGAAAGCAATATTAATTTAGGACCAAACACTGAGATTAAAGTTTTTCACAATCTAGCTCAATCTTAGAATGAAATTTTGAATACCTATGTAAATGAATTTCATTAAGCATTCTACCATTAATTCAATTCTCACACCTAGAATTTTGATGAGCTAAACAACCAAGAGTTTGAGGTTTACTTTTCTTATAAGAATATGGAAAACATATGTTTCATATTATATTGGAAAAAGAGAATTATTTTCAATAGTCAACTAAGAACAGATAGTTTGACTTCATATATGTAGAAGATTATTGTATAGCTCTTTATTGATTAGTTTTAATCACTTTTCCAATGGCACCAGTAATGCCAAACTGGAGAACAATTAATGATTTATATTAGGAATGGGGCAGAAAGAACTATTATAATACATACATTGTGAAGATATCATTCAAATTAATTTGTAGTCCCCGAAAAAGTACTTAAACTCAAGATTGACATAAAATCAATTAGCGAGGGAAAGTCAGCTTGGAAATGTTGTGTGTTGCCTTAATACCAATCACATTTTGTTTTTTTCTACTGAATTACAAGCAGGCTACAACTTTCCTTGTGGCTATTTCTGCTTGAAGAAAGTTTTGCAAAACCTTAGGGTTCATATTATAAATGAGAGGAAGAAAAGAGACGTAAATGTCCAACATCCACCAACCCACTCAAGCAAATTTTAGCAGAGTAAGAACAACCCCCCCCCCAACACACACACTTACTTGTTATTTCTTACCAAAAAAATCATGATTCTGTCAAATTTATTATTTAAGAACTCATTTGAAAAATTGAGTTTAAAGCACCAAAGTGGAAAATTCCACTTAGGGGAATTCAAGAATACAGTGGGGAAGCCTGGGGGGTGGGAGAGAGAGGAGGCTGCAGAAGCAGGGGTGAGGGTCATGGGGGTGGTGCAGGGGGCCATTGGAGGGAGGAAAGGGGACATTGTAATACTTTCAACAATAAATATAATTTTTAAAATGATATATTTACATTTTTGAGAAGAAAGTTTAGCTTTTTAAAACTTTGATAGTCTTCAGAGCCATTTAACTCAGTTTCTATAAATACTCCTTGAATAAATTCTTAGTAATTGAATTATTTTATGCTCTAATTTACTTCACAGAGGTAAAATATGTCTAATAATGTCATTAAGCATGTGCTCATTTATCTCATTAAAATAAAACAAACCAAAACAAAACAAAAATACCCATATCAGTTCCAATTATATATTTTAGGATAGACACTTATAAGTTTTATATGATACTTTTAAAATTTTTACTAGTGGAAACAAGTTAAAACAGAAAATAGTATGGCAATTTCAAAGTCCAATTTAGAATTGAGATCAAGAAAGACTAACACAGGAGGTTTACACGATGAATAAACTAATGATGAAAGCTACAATAATTATCATGAGACTAATCCAAACGCTTAAGCTATTATTCTTTCAGAGGCAAATTACTTGATTCTAATAATCTATATCCCAGATATTTATGGGGTCCTATCAGTGTTTCACCATATCTCAAATATGACTGCTAAGAATACAATGCAGTTTGCATTATAATGTTTACTTCCTACTGTTATGTTGTTTTCGCATTATCATATAGACAGTGAGTTAGAGACCATTATCATCCAGTAGATGTGGGGGAATTGTTAATCTTTAATTTTTTCTTAATCTATTCAGCGATGGACCTATAACAAATCAAAACTGCCTTTTTTTTTTTTATAGTAAGCTCTTAATCTCCTCCACTGGCAGCCAAATATTGAACGAGGATAGAGATGTGTACTTGGGCATTAAGAATACACCCCTGCTTGGCCTATTGCAAGACTTTTATTTTAAACAAGCAAACAAAATAGCATATATTTTTTGCATGATTATAAAGAACAGAATTCATGCAGAGGAAAAGTGCAGAGGATGAGCTGAGGCCTTGTCTGCGTATTTTATTGGTGGTTTAAATCACATTATCCACATTTCAGTAACTGAACACTACTCTTCTTTGAATTCTTTTTATTATTTTCTCATTTATATAGACATTAAAATCAGAAATACTCCACATAATAGTTTTTGATTTTACAGATGTGTTCCAAATTTCTACACTGAACATTTCTAATCTTTAAATGGGGGGGGAAACCACAAAGGTATTAGTAGAACTAGTTGAAAATTTATCCATCATTCACTATTTGTGGAAGTTCCTAAGCATTGATGTGATTAACCTTCATCATAGTCTAAAGAAATTAGCATTATTTTTTCCACTTTCAAAGTTGAATAAATAGAAATGCAGAAAGATGAAATGTGGACATAAGACCATATAAGCAATAAACTTAAAGCCAATGACTTCATCATCACAAAAATGGCAAAAATTACTAAGGCCATTATAAACATAGATGGGTGAGGTACAAGCATTTCTCCTATATACAGTCTTCAAAAATGGAATATATTTAATATCATTAAAACTTTATTAGAAATTCTTTATACATATTAAAAATTCAAACTTGTGATCATATGTCAGCATCCTGGCATCATTTCTACCATCTTCTCTGCACCCCTCTTCATTAATAACAATAGATGTTTGGAAATTACCTTTCCGTACATCCTTGCCCCCAAAAATCCTATTTTGTTTGATCATGAGAGGACTCAGGTGAGATAAGAAAGGGGGAAGAGAATTAGGAGCCATTCTTCAGGCAGCCCCAGGCCTTACGCGGATTCCAGCACACAGGAGGGTTTGTAGGTCTTTGGGCCATTCTCTGGGGAATCAGCCCGCTCAGGTCTGCAGTCAGTAGAGCTGTTCCCAAATGCCTAGTTTCTTTGAACACTAGCAGCAAACTCACAGGTTGACTGCAGATTTCTCCATCCTTCCAATGATTCTTCTAAGCACTAATTTCACTTTAAAATCCCTTCTGTTATGAAATATCTCAGCTGATTTTTTTAAAGCAAATCTATCCACATGCACATAGTGAGTCAATTAGTGAACTTATCAGAAGAGGTTTTCTTTCTTTTCTTTTCTTTTTTTTTTTTTTACAAATTAATGAGTTGCTTGAATTTTTTTTGTCTCAATTAAAATACTTGTTTCAAATTCATCTCTATTTCCTCATTCAAAGCATGTCCACTGTCCACCAGATAAAATGTCAATGATTCCGGTTCTATCTAATTCCCAACATATTTTATGCAGAGACATTTAAGTATAGAGAGCCAGTATGTCATCAACGAATCTAGATAGGGCACGGAGGTAGTACTGTATTAGCAATGTAGGATCTGGGTATCATTTCTATAATTGAGAACTTAAAGCCCCATTTGAGATATTGATCCTGCAAAAGTAATGCCTCGAGGTGGCTTTGCAACTTTCCTGAAGTTGACTTTATTGTGGTACACTGAGAATAGAATTCCCAAAATAGCTTCGTCTAAGAGATTAGTTTCTTCTAAGAGAAAACGGGGACATGAATCATAAAAACCTCTTCCTTGTAAAAGTTACAGTTTCTTCTATTGATCTTTTTTATTTTCAACTAAGAAGTGCAAGGAGTTGAAAATGAGTTCTGGAAAGATGTAGTGCACAAACAAGCATTTGCGTAAAGATGAAAGACAACTAAAACAACAGCTACCAGAAAACTTGTAAGCATGCATATCAGCGTAACCAGCGGACACAGACACTGGGGCAGCGGGGTTTGCCTGAGGTGGGAATAGCTGGGGCGGGGGGGGGTCAAGCTGGGACAAAGGAGACATATGTAATATTTTAGACAATAAAAAAATAAATAAAAGTGGTTTACAGACCTCACTTCTCTCACTAAAGTATTAGTACCTGATCAATTTCAAGTCTCTCCACTTCTAAGTAAGAAATTGCACTTTCTTAGTTAGTGGATTAAAAAAAACACAGAGTAAATTTAGTCTTCCCAAAAATATATTTTTATTGATTTCAGAGAGGAAGGAAGAGAGATAGAAACATCAATGATGAGAGAGACTCATTGATCAGCTGCCTCCTGCATGCCCAACACCGGGGACCAAGACTGCAACCTGGGCATATGCCCTGATTAGGAATCGAACTGTGACCTCCTGGTTCATAGGTCAATGCTCAACCACTGAGCCACACTGAGTGCAGAGAGGGAGGAAGAGAGAGAGAGAAACATCAATATGAGAGAGTCACATCAGCCATTAGTTGCCTCCTGCATGAGCCTCAACTTGGCATCAAACCCAAAACCTGGGATGGACCCTGACCAGGAATCAAACCCTCAGCTTTCTGGTGCACAGGCCCACACTCCAACCAATGAAGCCACACTGGCCAGGATTAGCTCCCAAAGTTTGACGATAACTTCAAAACATTCAACTTGGTGCTGTCAAAATTATCTGTGTTTATTTGAATTATTTAATGAAAGCAAAATTTTATTAGGACTTTATAAGAGCCAATACAATTTAAACAAAAACTAAAACTCTGTTGGCTTATTTTCTTTTTTTAACTAAAATACTTAGTGTCAAATATAATGCTAGCTGACATTTATTAGATACTTTGCAACCTGCCAGGTGTTTCATATGATTCACTTCATGTAATACCCATTATAGACTTGTGAAATACTAGTAATATCTAATGAACATTTCACAGCAGAGAAAACTAAGACGTAGAAAGATGAATTGCTCACTTAGGATCATGCATCTATTAAAAAGGAAATGCAGGATTCGAATCCAGATAACATAACAAAGACTTTCCATTATGAAGTATTATAGTACATTGCTACCCACTATATTCATGATACCAGCCAGTACTCTCTATAGTGGAGGAAGAATGATAAAGTGGATCAACCCAGTAAAGGTTTATTGAGCATCTACTAGATGCAAGACATTTTACTAGTCAGATGTTGGTGATAAAACCTAGAAGTTTATTGTCCACTTATAGTAGATACCTAGGTCAATTCATTTCTGAGAGGTTATGATTGTAACTTCCACATTACGGACTCACTCATAAAATGTAACCCTGCTTCCAATATTGCCCGGCCAGAGAGGGTATGTATTCCAGTCCATCTTGCATTACTTCCCCCCGTGGCTTTATCTAATTGGTGCAAGGCCAGAGAGCTAATATGCCTGAGCCAAGAAGTGACATTTTCTAGGAATATAAATTTGGAGTTGGGGATTCTGACACTGCTTGAAAATTTGGCATATAAACCCAAGAGACTTTGGTGGTACTATTTTTATGATACTATCCTGGAAAATAGCTTACCTGAAAGGTGAAAGATGAAGCAGACCAGCTCTGAGAAACAATATGAAAAATAAAGAGAATTGGTGTTTTATTTCCAGTTGGTTCAGAGACCCAGCCTGCATCTCTGTCCTTGAGTTCTATGAAGCACGCATTGATCTATAAAAATGTTTTCCTTTTTCCTTAAGCCAGTTCAAGCTGGGCTCTGTTACTGTTAATCCAAAAGTTTCTAACATTCTATGACAGAGAAAGCATGACTTTTCAAGCCATAAACAACTTCACCACTGCAACCTTGACCCAATTTGGTTTTCTGATAGGAGCATTTTGAACATGTGAACATATATTGATTTCTTTTTAAATTAAAATTTGTTAACCTCTGGATAAGGAGAAAATAGCTACTAATCAGATCTCTTAAAATGTCCTATAAGAATCTCCAACTTGGGAATGATTCTACTTCTCCATTCATCATCCTCTATTCCCAACCATTTACTTAAACTCCAGGTAAAATAACTTATCCTTATCACCAAAGACATCATTTTCCTCAACTAGGTTGATATTCAACTGGTATTCACTGCTATGATGGCTTGGTCAATGTCCAATCACACTGGTCAGAGGATTTATTCTGACCAGTCAATGCTCATTTCAGAAGGTTTGATAAAATTTTAAATCTCTCCTATTTTCACAAGTCTC
>NW_006300210.1:423903-424976 GCF_000327345.1 Myotis davidii | reverse complement strand
ATATATATGTATGTATCTTTTGATTAAAAAAAAGTAGTAACAAACACATTTTATTCCTATGGCCAATTTTGCAACAATTGCAACCCACTGCATTATATTGGCTAAAAAAACCACAAAGATTTGTTAAGGAATCTTCTCATAAAAATTCCCGTTGAAGTACATGCCTAAAATATTGACAACCAGAAGTCAACATTTTGCTCTTTAGTTATGCTATAATACATAATTCATATGGATTGAAGTGGCAGCATCGAGTAAGTAAGTGAAGTTTATTTGGCTGACCTTCAAAATGAGTAATCCACAGAATAGTACTTATTATAAAAACAGTTGGTGCTCTTCATGAGCAAAATATGGTGGCACCACATCCGGATAAAGCAAGAAAGCACTGCAATGGTGGATATCCGAGAAGAAACAACTTGCTAGTTATACCTGAAGTCCCCAGAGGCTTAATTAAAGAGATGCCACAGGCTATGTGGCTGGGCACAATTCATTTCCTATGGCCAATTTTGCAACAATTGCAACCCACTGCATTATATTGGCTAAAAAAACCACAAAGATTTGTTAAGGAATCTTCTCATAAAAATTCCCGTTGAAGTACATGCCTAAAATATTGACAACCAGAAGTCAACATTTTGCTCTTTAGTTATGCTATAATACATAATTCATATGGATTGAAGTGGCAGCATCGAGTAAGTAAGTGAAGTTTATTTGGCTGACCTTCAAAATGAGTAATCCACAGAATAGTACTTATTATAAAAACAGTTGGTGCTCTTCATGAGCAAAATATGGTGGCACCACATCCGGATAAAGCAAGAAAGCACTGCAATGGTGGATATCCGAGAAGAAACAACTTGCTAGTTATACCTGAAGTCCCCAAAGGCTGTGACCATGAGGAAAATTGATTCCCATGGTTTTAAAAGGGATCACCCCAAATAAAGAAAAATAACTAGTAGAAAATTTTAAGTCTGGGGTTCAACAAAGCATAAAAATACACCTGCACCATCCTTTATTGCTCAGTGAAGTCCCCAGGAAAGATGCTAATAGCAGAAGGAAGAAAAGCGCACCCACTGCGTTGT
>NW_006300210.1:421192-423827 GCF_000327345.1 Myotis davidii | reverse complement strand
ATTGTCTTTAGACATCAATATGTGTCTTAAGAGTATTCTTAATTAAAGAGATGCCACAGGATATGTGGCTGGGCACAATTCACGACACCTTTGCCTTTTATTCCATAAAATACACTACCTCTTTGAATAGATATTTTGGGATCATCAGAAAGGCATTTCCCCCACTCAACACCTGCAATGGGCTATAGACAAAACAAACAAACTATTTTGTGATATTATCATCTGTGCAATACATTTAATTCATTTTGTGTATTAGCATAAATCCACTGGCCCAAGACCTAAAACAAATTATTAAGTTTAATGCAAATCATGAATTCATTAAGTAAGGTTTTTAAATGCAAATCATAATGATTACTCTTTGAGCTAATAATAAATCACGTTGCCCTGCTATTGGAGATTTATCATGTACTAAATGGGAAAGGCTAAATGTAATTTTGTTGGAGGATTTAAACTTTTAAAACAGTATTATTTTTAACTGTAATTCCTGATATTTCCTGTGATTTCCAGTGAGGAACTTTGAATGAAAAACTCACATATTTGTACTTCCTTTAGAAAAGCTGCTTAAAATTCTCTCTATTAACTTGTTTTTAATATGAAAATGTTTATCATAAAATTGTGTTTTTGTATTAAAAATATACTGCATCTGAAAACATTCTACCCACCTATATATGATTATTGTTATTATCCAGGCAATATAATTCCAGTCTTTCCTTGGGCATATATATTGCATGCATGCTTTATCTTCTACAAAAATAACATTAAACTCTCCATTCTATTTTAAAATATGCTCTTTAAATGTTAGTTTTGTAGAAGAAGCACCTAAATTTAGTAACTTTGGATGGCCTCATAAAAAAGAGACCACTATTCCTATAGCCCAAACTGGAAGAAGCTGAAAATTTTTACTGAATAATAAAAAAACAATGATTATATCATGCTTTCAAAAGGTCTGCAGAAGTGAGCAGTGCTGAGCTAGATTTCTTGCTTTAGTAAGCATTATAGAACCATACCTCTCACATACTGAATTACCACACAGGTGGTTATTAATTGATAATAATTAATATAGCTATAAATTATTAAATATTAATTTCCTATCAGGAACAGTAGGTGCTTGATAAGCGTGAATACCACTCACTGTATTAAGATAGTCTTATTTAATTCTCACATGCCCATGTGGTGCAAGAGTTAACATCTCCATTGTACACTTCACATTCAATCTTAAACTGACAAACAAATAAATCTCTCATGAGATTACAAAGATCACAACTCAAGTTCTAAAATACCAGCTGGTCTCTCTAAAGGCAGAATAAAATGCCATGTAAAGAACTGTAACATTTCCACTGAGTCTGGTGATTGTAGATGCACGCTATGTTTCAGTTTATCCATAAAAGACTGTAGCCTAGTTATATCAATTTATTCATCTAAGATCTTTAGCTGATTGGTCGTGAACCAGAGAGTCCTATAGCTATTCTTTCAAATACCAGATTTATTTTCTTAAAACATCTTTTTGATGATGAAACACTACTCATAACATTATGCTATAATGTTTCAATTGATCTTTTATAGAAAATCTGGTTGAGATATACTTCTGTCAATGAGGCATAAAAGTAATTACACTTCCATTGAAAAATAAAATAGGGATTTAAAAATACAAGCTATTTAAAAGGAAAATTATCCATTTGTAAATTAAGTATTCTAAACCCTATTTTGGTAATAGATAGTCCTAATTTATATCCATATCTTCATGTCTTTATAGCTACATGAATTGTATTTATATTGAAAATCTCTAGTAAAACAAATTAAGAGTCTTAGTCAGTTATGCCAGGTGGTTAGAGTGTCGGCCCTCAGTTTCAGGCTCTCTATTGCAAGCTCAATCCCTGGCCCTGGGTCACTGCATGACACATGTGGGTGGCAACCAATCAATGTGTCTATCTCACATCAATGTTTCTCTCTGACTCTCCCCCTCCCTTCCACTCTTTCTAAAAATCAATGAAAAAGATATCCTTGGGTAAGGATTAACAACAACACACACACAAAAACCTAATTAAGAATGTCCAATATTCAAATATATATGTTTATCATGAAAGTGTTATAAACCAGAAACTTCTATTATATTATATTAGGGGCCCAGTACACTAATTTATGCAACTTGAAAGGAACTGTGGGCCGTGAGGCTGTGGTGGGCAAAAGGATGGGTCTTGGCCCATCCTCTGTGCCCCCGACCGGTCCCTTCCCCGCCAACCACACAGTCCCCTGCCTGCTGGCAGCCCCGCTTCCACTGCCACTCCCAAGCACTGATGTGCCAGCCCCGCTCACACCTGCCGAGGGCGTGGAGTGATTGGGGCTGGTGCCAGCAGTGGGTGTGAGGGTGTGAGTGGTGGCTCTGGCACTTAGAAGCAGATGCAAGCAGGGCTGGCACAGGCAGCAAGTGCAAGCATCAATGGGACCGCAGTGCATGGGAGCAAAGAATTTTCAATAACCACCAGTGGCTCACCCTGATGACAGTGACCAGTACCCCACCTTGGTCTGGTGCCCCTGCTCACCTGCTCCACCATCTCACTGTGGCCAATGCCCACCATGTTCTTCACATGCCTCCTGGTGGTCAGTGAACATCATAGCAACCTATTGTTTGGTTGTT
>NW_006300210.1:399902-419731 GCF_000327345.1 Myotis davidii | reverse complement strand
CTGCAAGCTGCCTGGCTGCCATCTTGGCTGGCAGTTAATTTGCATATCACCCTGATTAGCCAATGGGAAGGGTAGCGGTCATATGCCAATTACCATGTTTCTCTTTTATTAGATAGGATAATCTGTATATCAAGTTAATCCACTACATACATAAAAAAATTAAGATAAGGACATGGATCAATTATAAATGGAAGCTAACTTCTATCCCACAATCATGTAAAGTATAAAATAGTCTTTCCTCCTAATTATTTGTATTAATTTTAACTTATAGCTTATAAAATTAACAAACTGCCTGAAAATGTTAGAAATTCTATTAATTATAGAAATTCTATTAATAAAATTTATGCAATTTTCACTTATGCTAAATTTTCTTTTCAATTCGTTAAGAATGCTCCAGTGAAAATTCTTTGAATTCTCCCAAACTCTAGAAATAGAACATGATATATTTGACAGATCTGAACCTTTTTCTGTCTTTAATAATCCTAGAATCCATTTACCTCATTCAGCTCTTTTTTTCCCTATAAGCTCTTCTTTTATTAAATATAGAGAGGTTTATGTTTTGAAGAAAATTTGTGACCACAAATATTAATTATTTAAAAATACTCAAAGCAGTACTAAGTTTTTAACATAAAAAAGGACTCCTATGAGGTAAAAAATATACAACTTCTGTGGGTTCCTATTGTGAAGGATGCCCTTACTTCAGCAGTTATTCATCATGCACCAATTTTTACTGCTTTCAAAACATGTTAGTTAGTACTAAACTCTTACTCATCTTAAAACATACATCTTTCACTGACTATGCATTATCCAGCCCCTCTACATAAATGATATTCACCAGGGTCCAGTTTAAAGACACTATTGTATACACCTGTCCTTCAGTTCATCACTGAGTCTAGCATGGAAGTATCTAAGCTGATTTTAGTTGAGTGCGCAGCTTAGATCAAGGAGAAAAAAATAAGTTGAGGAACAAAATAAACCTCAAAGCAATTATGCAACTGAAGATCTCACTCCAACTCAATGTTTTGTCCTTTAAATTGTTATGTAATCTTACATAACAATTGTTACAGTGTACACATTTCCCTATTTAGGAGATCATATGTATAACATAACATGGAATTCTAGCTGCTAAGCATTTTTTAAAAAATCATATATGAGCATTTATTCCAAAAATGCCAGCAGTATGGGAGAGCTAGCTGCTAAGCATTTTAAAACCTGAGGCAATAATTTTCAGGGTCAGATGTGTCTGCACTTCATAAGGGTCATTTAGTTTTTTTTTAAAATAAAACAAAAGAGAAAGTTGTTTTAATTTTATTAGTTATGTTTTAAACTACTAATAAATTTGAGACAATTTAAAAAAATAAAATCCTTAAAATTATTATAAATTATTCAACTGGGCAATCTTTCTTAAGGGTAAGCAGTGTACAGGATTGAGTGACAACCTCTCATGTGGCTGTTTCAAATAGAGCACAAGCACTAAATCCCATGTCTGGGTTCTCCATCAAAAGCAAGGGATAAAAGTAAATTTATAGATTTAACGAAGGTACTAAGAAATATTTCTAGTATGCTCTAAACATCCTCTACTTCTGAAATGGATATAGTACAATCTTCTCTGCTCTATAAATATTATATTTTATTCATCTTTGTGATCAAAATTTTATTTTCATCCTAAAATCTTTCCAAAGTCCAACAAATTCTGCACAAATCTTTAATTATTAGCAGGAAAGACTAGGGATCAGGCTGTTTAGCGTTAAAATGTTCTCTCCCATTTACGGATTGTCAGATACATTGCAAGTAATTTTATCTCATGACTCAGTGTTCTCAAAGGAAAAACAAGGATAATAATTTAGTTAACAGGGTTATTATGAGGATTAGAAAATATGTCAGAAAGACTGTAGTTTTCAATTTCTGTTATCGAATATCTAATTTCAACAAATATTTTTAACACCTAGTATAATTATTTTTTAGAAGAAATGTATTTATTTGGAAAATACATTAATAAATCTCTGAAATATGAGCAAGATATTCTTTATAAGAGTAGAAGATCAATTTATTTGCTTCTGAAATGTTGAAGAAGAGAAAAGAGATCATGAAAGAAGATGGAGAAAAGATCCAAATAGAGTATGCTATATGCAGGACTACATGGAGAAATAACCAGTGGTTTCCTCTTTACTGTATAATCAGAACACTTAAGCACCAAGGGTGAATGGTGCTGGATTTTAAGTAATTTGATTGTTATAGTGTACACATTTCCCTATTTAGGAGATCATTGTAACCAAATAGTCACTAAAGCATAGTACACTCATGAATGCTTTATATGATTTGGTGTACTATTTGGCTCTGTAAAAAAAAATAAAATAAAATAAAATAAAAGGGCCACAGTTTTGTGACTTACAAAAAAAATGGACTTTCTTGTAAGGATCAAGAAGGGAATCAGCCCTGACTGGTTGTTCAGTGGTTAGAGCCCATGGACTGAGGGGTATTAGGTTTTATCCCTGTTCAAGGGCACATACCTTGGTTGCAGGCTCCATCCCTGGCCCAGGTCAGTGCTCCTGCTAGAAGCAACCAATCATTGTGTCTCTCTCACATTGATGTTTCTCTCTTTCTCTCCCCCTCCTCCCTCCCTTCCACTCTCTCTAAAAAGTCAATGGAATAAAAAGAAGGTAGTCAGCCCCAAGAATTGAAATACATCCTAAGGACAGCTTTGGATTTCCATGGGGTATAGTACTGGGAATTTTGATTAATCATATCTAGATATAAAGGGGTGGGCCATTGATATTGACTTTATGGACATAGCCATAATGATTACATTTTTAAAATATATTTTTATCAATTTCAGAGAGGAAGGGAGAGGGGGAGAGAGGTAGAAACATCAATGATGAGAGAGAATCATTGATCGTCTGCCTCCTGCATGCTCCACACTGGGCAATCACCTAAAATCTTACAATGTGCTTATATAACTTCATGTAAGATGGTCAAGGCTGTGTGTACAAATAGAAGGGGGATTTCATTCTATGGTCATTGAAAAGAGAATAAACCAGTTGATGCTAGAGGCTAATTTCTCACCCTGTCCTCTAGTTTTTTAAAGGGGTGATTCAACACTCCTTATGTAGGTTAATGGAAGTACAGGCTGAGCAAGGAAGGGTTTTATCTCACAGGCCCTTTACTGCCCTGGGAAGCACTACTACTACATAATTGCTTATATGTATCTTAATCTCCTCTTACTATAAATATCTAGAGTTATGGAAGTGAGGGCCCTTTACTGGAACATTTTCCATAGTATGTCCTGTTCAAATATTATCAGGTTAAGCATGTCTATAGGGTGATTTAAGCTTGGGAGATTAGGTGTGCCCTGCTACTTCTCTGCTTGTAAATCCCCTTCCTGGCACAGGACACGTCCCTTTATACCTCCGCCATTTTCCGCCGTCTCCGACCTCTGTTTTCTTTTTGCACAACAATCATAAGATGGGCATCGGCACACATCATAATATAAACTACTAAGGTAAGGAAAATAGACCCGTGCATTAAAAAACATTTACAAACTTTATAACACCTGTCCCTTTAACTATCCCCTCCTCTGTGGTATAGATTTTAGCACCAAGATTACATTAGTAATGGCATATCTATAATCAAAAGTTAAACCGATTGATGCTTAGTAGGATAAAACTTGTACTGAAATTATTCATTCAGGTTTTATTGAGTCTCTACGTGGATATAGCAATCCAGGTACAAACAATATCTATTGCTACAAGACTAAAAGAAGTAGAAGTTCTAGCATCCCATAGACAAGTGGTATTTTTCAAATTGTAGAAGATTTAAGGATGAACACATGATAAGGCATAAAGTATCCAAAAATCATTTGGGCCTTATTTTTGAGAGGGTTAGATTTTCATTTTCTATAAGAATGTATACCAGTACTTAATTTTTAACTACCATAATAACAAAATATCAGACAAATAATTTTTCAGTAAAACTTTGTTGACTAAAAAGCATGATGGCATATGTCTCAATCATATTGGCTTGATAATATAAGGAAGATCATTTAAACCCAAATTTTAAGATAGGGCTAGTGTTTACTTTTGCACGTATGAATTATAAATCTTATGATATTTGGAGCTTTCTCAGTGTAATTAATGAAGATTAAACAAGAAAGCTTGAAAATGTCTCTGGGTTCCCTAGGGCTCTGTTTAGCTAGTAGCAATTTGTTGAAAAGTTGATGGCTATAAAATAATCCATCAAAATAAATATTTTGAAGGAAAACCAGGGCATCAGCAGTGCCATAAAGCCCCAGAGACCAGAAAACAAATGCTTCAACAAAGACAAGGCATTTTCTTGAGGCAAGAGATCCCAGAGTCACAAACTGCCTCTAATTATACATTGGGTTTTCCATATCCCAACCCCATGTTTACATAGACAATTTTAAAGATAAGTAACATAGAGGGAGAAAGAAGTTTTAGATCTTCACAATAGACTTATTACTACATCACAAACTTGAAATGCGAAGTCAAGTTTCCTAAGGCTCATACTGCCCTGGCACTTGTGTGATAGTTAGTATCCATTATTAATATTAAGTCTCTTTGTGGGGTCTCTTTTATACATAAACAGGCCTCGGCAGCATATGACAATAAACATTGATTTTTGTTTAGGAGTGAGTGGGTGAGCTGGGTGGTGATATTGATCTGGTCTAGGCTTAGCTTCTTCATCGGTCTGTGCACCTTGCAGATGCATTCAGTGCTGTTAATCTAGGATGTGTTGGCATGGATTTCTAATCTGTGATCCAGGTGGTCTTCCATCTTCCAACCATCTAGCCCCAGCTTTTCCCCATGTCACAGACGGAGGTTGAGTAGAGAAAATGGAAATGTGTGAGTCCTTCATTGGCCCATCTCAGAAGTGGCACGCCATACTCTGCTGCAGTCTGTTTGTCAAAGTAATAGTTATCCTAGATTCCAAGTATGAGGTTAGGGGAGGAGAACATTGTTTTCCCAGTTACTCCCCTAGGCTCTCTGGCTGGGCCCTGCTAGCTGAGCTGGCCTGCGAATTCATTTAAGGTGAGTTTTATGTGACACAGGAGACCTCCTGAGGAAATGAAGAGCTGAAGGAACGGTTAAACCTGAGAATTTCTATATTAGGTTCGATGAAAAGTGCAAAGTCATGGGGAGAATGGGATGGGACGAGAGGGTATAAACGGAGGCTAATTCACCTGGGGAAATTTAGCAAGTCTGTTCATTCAGATCCTCCCAGCAACTCTCCATCTCCAGAGATAAGGGTGTTTCTTTCCCCTGGGTATCGGGAGGGCATCTCTCACAAGATGAACGAACGACCTGCTTCAGGGGAGAAGGGGGAAGCCAGAGAGCCCTCTCCGCACCTGTCATTTCTCAAATTCTTCATCTTACATAATCACTATACCCAGGTGCCATATTTCAGGGTAGTGGGTCCTGAGCCGCATCAGAGGTGACATAAAGTTACAAGACATGCATGGAGGCCATTAACTACAACCATCAACAGTCAATCCACGAAGTGCCCACGTTAGGAAGTACGAACATGTACCTAAGCCTTGGGCGGTGTGACAGGAGATTGGGTCTGTCATTGTGCTACTTCCCGCCCCGAGAAGTCCTGCTGACGCCAACACTGAACACTTTTCAAAGGCACAATTTCCGGGACTCTTGGCACCTTGGAGATACTGTTTCCTAAGTTCACTGTCAGTGGCAAGTGGCAGGAGGAAAGCACGACTTGCCGTAGTGGAAATCCACCAGGCAGCCCTGATAAGCAGTGAGGCGGGGAGAGACTCGCACAGATGTGAACACTTTGCAGTGAACCGAAGCACAGAAAATCCGTCCGACACCAGGCAAAGAGAGATAAGAGCGCCGGTTTAGGGAAGACAGCATCTTCCCGGGAGGAACGGATCACACGCTTTTTGAACTAAAGCCAAATATCATAAATAAGAGTGAGGCTCGGTAATAAATGTCAGAACGTTTTTATTTATTAACGAGTGTTATTTATCCATGTTAAAGGTCCTGGGAAGGCGCTCATATTTCCTGCCCACAGTTGGTCTGTGAAGACATTAAAATGTGGGAGAGGGGGAGGAATGAAAGGTATTTATCCCGTGCATCCCACAAAATCAATTCCTTTCTAAATTCAGATCAGCAAAGCCATCAGCTAAACCCATCCCTCGACTGGTTGATTTTATTAACATCACATCAGTGAATAGTAACAATCAACATACATGGAGGACAGAGAAAAAATCGACCAAAAAGTCACCCAACACACAAATAGACAGCACTAGTTCTTTTTAAAAAACATAATCTACCATCGAACTTAGTTGAAAGGTTAATGGTTTAAAAAATATATGTTAGTTTATTTGCTGCCAAAGCCCACATTTATTAGAATGTTAACTCCTTAAAGAGCTAGTTATATTCAGAACAGTCCTATTAAAAATGTGTATTTAGTCAAAGGTTTTAGCCACCAATTCCAATCCATTTGCTCCTATTCTGCCCCAATATTTCCTTATTGCATTTCATAGTCTAGGTTCCATCCTTTGAATTTAGCTAATTTTTTTTTTTTTGTCTATAGTCAGTGGTAATGATACCATAAAAACGGCAAATTATGCCTCCCATATAAATAGTTTACCCCAATAACTAAATGCTTCCTTAACATTCGCAGGAGGGTACATATAACAAAGCTTCCCACAGCCTATTAAGAGGGTCTCAATCACAAAGCTTTTATATGAAACCACTGGAAATTGCTAACGATCACTAGAAGGCTAAACTTGTTCTCCATGTCATTGCTAATAAATTGTTCTATTGTCCTTAATTATATTATTTGTTTACTCTTGAAGACCTAGGCAGAATTTTACAAACTTATGGCCAGTATCCTTTATATTCAAGCAATCAGCAAATTTCAGTTGATTTAACTCTGAACTATGTCTCAAGTTTAGTAACTCTACTATCTCCAAGCCGACTGCCTGTGTTCAAGCCTACTTATTTTTTTCCCTAGACTATTCATTAGCCTGCTGCCTTTAGCACTGCTCCCAGTACTGATTCTAATTTAGTGCATACATCTAAGTTATCTAAATTTACTTTAAAAATTTATAAAGAACCCTTAATTTTAATGAACTCCTCATGGCACCTAGGACAAAAAAGTAAAACCCATGGGTATGAGACTATTGGTTAATTCTGAGAAAACCTTTTATTCACTTTATATGTGTAAGGCTCTGTTTTAAGAGGTGCTTCCTGTGTGAGAAATGATTTAGCCACTATACCTGACACCAAGGTGTCTCCATGATCGATTTGACAACCAGAAGATGACTGCAAGCTTCAGTGAGTGGTATGGGTCAGGCAGCAGTTTTTTCATGTTTCCAATTAAGCTTATGCACAACTTTATATCTGCCTTGAAATAGGAGTATTAGTGATGAGGAAAGACAGATGACAGTTACTATGCACCTCTTCGCATCCTCGGGGATTTTGTTAAGTGGCTTATAAACTTGTCATTATTATTCCTTTTAATTATAGTTCTGCAGGTTGGGGCATCCCTATTTTTTATATAAAAATTGTCTAAGGCCACTTAGTTAATAAATGGTACATGTCCTTTGGAAAACCTAGACAGCTAAATGATTTTAGTAATGGTAATTAAAGGTATTTAGGAAAAGTGAATGAGGCATAGCATTTTTACCAGTTAAGAGGGAATGCTTTCAGGAAAAGTTTTGGGGGCATATAATTTGATTACTCTTTTGTTGTTACCTAACAGCTGGCAAATGGTGATTCTGCTAGCAAGAGATGCCCTTTTCCTGAGCATCTACAGTGAAATTTCCCTATCGCCCTCATGTGTGCTTTGAATATTGGGAACATTAATATTATTTCTATTTAAAGTTTGTATGATTGGTTAAGATAAATTAGAAGCTATTGTCTTGAAGGGTCATGTTTCCTCTCAAAAAAAAGTGCAGGCTATGTCAAATACTGCCTATAAAAATTTGTTGGGGAGATGCATTAAATAAACTTCATTCTTTTAGAAAAATATTTTTATTGATTTCAGAGAGGATAAGAGAGGGAGAGGGAGAGAGAAACATCAATGAAGAGGATTATTGATCTACTGCCTCGTACATGCCTCCACTGGGGGTTGAGCCTACAACCCGGGCATATGCCCAGGAATTGAACCATGACCTCCTGGTTCATAAATCAACATTAAATCACTGAGCCACTGCAGCTGGGCAATAAACTTCATTCTTGAAAATATATTGGGATAAATATGAAATCTAGCTTCAAGAGTCAACAACCCAAATTTAAGAGAAGTCATCAAGAATTAATGCAAGTCTACTGTAATGGAAAAAGCCACTCACAGAAATTAATGTCTGTTGAGAACATGCATCACACAGCTGTGCTCTCTGTCTTACATCTGCTCCCAGACGGAGAAGCCCAAATGTCTCTCATGCCAGAATTTAAGGACTGTGATCCCAGAGCCACCAGTTATCACCATAAGCCAAAAAAATAGGGTGAATTCAATTTAATTGCTCATAAAGGAAAAACCAAAGTTAGAATAAGAAAATATTTAGATCCCTTCTCAACATTATCAAGGTATCTTCTCTCTTAATTTTTGTTCAAATCATGAGGACTATATGAAGTGTATATTTTGCTCATTGAAAATAGAGTTCCAATTCTATATAAAAATACATGACTAGTGGAAAAGTTACTTTGTATTCTCTTTGTTTTAGCTCAGGACTCTAATGAGCAGTTGAGATAACTAGCTCATTAGTCCAACTATAAAATATGAATGTGCATTTTGAGAAATCTCATCTTAAGGGACTATGACAGTTTATGAAGTATGAATATTTCAGCTGATCTATAAATAGCTGGGGCTGAGAGCAAAAACAACACCACATCTGGGGCAGAATTTAGGCAGCCTCCTCTACCAGATGGACAATCTGGAGATGAACTTCATATAAGGAGTTCAAGGAGGGCCAGGAGGTCAGGATGCATTCTCTAGAGACAGGAGAGAACTAGAGTCAACATCAAAAGAATTCAGTAAAAACAAATGCCTATTTGACAACCAAAAAAGGGGAAAAAAAGCAGGAGAAAACCTTTAATATTGGTAGATGAGCTGAGAATTAAAAGAATACCTTTGCTCAACTTGACACCAGAAATAAGAGCTGTTTTAATTTCTATTCTGTTTATAATGCTTGGTTTTTGAGTATCCATTTTTGAACTATGATTTAGCAATACAAATTTATTTCCTAACTAAAGCAGTGCGCGCACACACACACACATACACAAATACATTTTGGTCATATTTACATGCTTTAAAAAACAAAACTAACAGCTGGTAAACTATAAACCATTTAAAGAAATATTTGGCAAGTATAAAATATTAATTTTCATATTAGATTGTTTAATCCATATTGGTGGTTTTATAATCATTCAGTACAAAAAAATAGTTGCCGAATCTAAGAATCATCTAACTGAAAAATGAAAATCAACTTTGCTGCCTTGTAGTCTCTGAGACTTAATCTCTTAATCACTGGATTGTACCAAGGCATGAGAAGCCTTTTTCTCAAACCTCTACTGGCATCACAGAGAAGGAGCTACAACAAGGAAGGCTATGAAAGCACAGGCAAACCCCTCTTCTCTGTTAAAATTCAGGATTAAGCTTTTAGTCAAATGAGAGTTCAGAGTTCATCTTTAATATCTTAATAAAAACATAGAATTTAAATGTCTTAAATTAAACTTCTAAAAATAACAATTTGGTTTTTTTCATTATTTCATCTTATGTCTATTCTCATTGGACTTAAATTGATAAAGAAGAAATGATTTCTCCTTCTCCTGACTCCTTTACCTCTAGTGACCTTTAAGCATAAGTAATAAAGTTATTGAATATATGTGTTGCTTTTTTACAATTTAATAAAGCACTTTTTTATGATACTGCATAATAAATTAGACTTCCAAAATGGTTTTTTTCTTTGTTTTTTTTTTTTGCTATACTTTCAATTGTTAATTTTTCTATAAACTGAGTACCTCTCTGCTAATGTTATCTTATTCAAAATTTCTTCTACTGAACTTCATCCTTAATTTTATACCCAATAGAACTTTCTACAGTGATAGAAATATTTGCTATCCACGCTGTTCCAAATAGTAGCCCCTAGCCACATGTGGCTATTGAGCACTTACAATGTGACTAGTGCAACAAAGAAACCAAAATTTAAATTTAATTAGACACATGTGGCTTTTGGATACTGTATTGTACAGCAAAGTTCTAGATTTCTATTCTGAAATGCCTGCTATATTTCTCATGAATATCCCATTAAAATTTCAATTTTAATGCATCAATATCTAAAGGTTTATTTCCTGGTCAATGTACCCAGTACCCCACACCATCAAAATCTATTTTCTATCTCTGTTATGGTGTTACAAAAGTTTCCAAGAATCTGAATGTTATCTTCTTCCAAGGATAGTTTGCTTTGTCTGCCAGCAGCATTTACAGTTGGGTGACCTGCTTAGGAACTGAGCTCACTTAAAGCTAGGCTTCAGTTTCATAAGCTTTGTCTACATCTGGTTCACCCAACACAAGAAGTTTCAACAGAGTACCTGTGTTATGGTGCTTAACTGAACTCTTCTTCCTTGGCTGGGTGGGGCGGGGAGTGGGCGGTAGGGTCGGGGGGAGGTCCCCAAATTCTAAATTTTGTCACTTCAGTGTCATAAAATGTTTAGAGACTGTTCTGTTATTCCGTTGTTTCCTGCTTCCCTTCTTAGATGGGTGTGAAGTGTAGAAAACAAGACCAAATTGGAAGCTGTAAAGATGGGCTAGAAACCGCCTTTGAACAGGAAGTAATGAAGACAAATGACAGCTTATCTATCTTCAAGTCTCCAACTTCAAAGATGCCAGAGTTTAACAGAGGATGCTGCCCCCCTTCATCACCTAACGAAACACATACCCAGGCCAGGAGCTGGAGAGTCTATAGGAGAAACTCTGCCACGATGGGAAGTCACTGCAGGTTGAGCTACTGCTTCACAACAACAAGGAAACCGGCAGATACTGACACATCTCAAGAACTCCCACAGCGGCTGATGCCTGCACTGATCTCCCTTCGGTTAATAAGGAGATTGTTGCTGCTGCCCATCTGCCTTCCGACCCTTGTGTGGACTGTCTCCTGCGGCTGCACTCACAGTGAACAATGCAGGGAAAGGAATTTCCCCGATAGAGTCCCAGCTTAGCTAAGGACACAATATAATCCACCATAGTCCATCCTTTATCACTGAACCCATAGACAACCCCATTATCAACACTGGACATTCAAATAAAGACAAAAGGCATACTTCTGCTACCTTTTGTATTTCCTTGTAAAACAGAAAATATGCCAACTACCCCCCCCCCACCACCACCACCACCAAAAAAAGGACAAAAGGTCCCTTTATCTGTTTGTGGGTGATGGTCATTCTCATGTTCCATCTTCTCATTATTATGTAGAAAAAAACTAAATTATCTACATGGTTAAAAAAAAACAAAGTCAATCATCACCACCAGTCCAGTAATGCCCCTTTTTGCTTCTTTGTTCACTGGCATGAAGAGTCCAAAGTAGCCCAGAGGCTGTCTCACACTCAGTTTAATGAAGCCATTGATGTTTCCTCCAGTGGGAGCCTTCCTCCCTTCGACACGCAGAGCCTAAAGCTGCAGGCAGAGGAGGAAGTAAAAATTTTGCTAGAGCATCAATATAGATCATAGTGAGATGAGTCACTCCTCTCTCCATCCTGTAGTTTCCTGACTTGAGTGGCTACAGGAGAAAGAACACACTACTGGTTGCTTACCTGCTGGAGGCATTACTCAATCTGTGGAAGGTGTTGCCAGCAACCAGTGCATAACCGAGTCTTAAAAAAGACACCCCAACCTGCGTGCAGCCAACACGAACTATTAGGGGCCAGATAAACCTTTCCTCCCATAAGAAACAGATGAAGGGGAAAAGTAATTTTCAAGACATTACACCAGGCGGTGAAGGATTGTGATCCCTCACAATTTAAGTTTATTCATATTTAATTTGAGATCCAAAAATTAATAACCTCAAACCAAATAAAAGTGATGCTTGGATTATCCGTAAGTAGTGCAGAAGGCATCTCTTTATCCCCTTCCCTGTCTATTATGAGAGGGCTTACCGTACAAACAATTACCATTGCTATTTGTTCAGTCAATACATGTTTTTCAAGCATTTTATTTTTGCTAATACTGTGCTGAGAGTGATGTCAAAAGAGAAGCTAACCTGACCAGTTTGGCTCAGTGGCTAGAGCGTCGGCCTGCAGACTGAAGGATCTCAGTTTTGATTCCGGTCAAGGGCATGTACCTTGGTTGAGGGCACATCCCCAGTTGGGCGGGGGTGTGCAGGAGGCAGCTGATAGATGTTTCTCTCTCATGGATGTTTCTAGCTCTCTATCCCTCTCCCTTCCTCTCTGTAAAAAATCAATAAAATATATTTAAAAAAGAGAGAGAAGCTAAGCCTTATACCTTCATGGGATACAGTCAACGTGATCTCTATTCTGGTGAACGCTGTGAAATGCCACACCAGTCCGCTTCATAAGCACATTGTAAAACTACTGGTTCCTGATTGTTTTCTCCTCTTTCAGAAACCTGTGAAGAAGAAGCAGTGTGAGGGAGTTAACTCTTGAATTGGTCTTTCGAAGCATACAGAGCATGAAAGTACTCAAAATTCTCTGTGTGTTTCAACCGTGGGAATGAACTGCTGGAAGAAAATTAATCAATGATAATTATTGATTACTTTCTAAGTTTAAAACTATGATATTTTTCTAGAGGTTTCTGTATTGTGAAGATACAAAAATACACAATATAGATTTTCCATACTCAAGACATTTATGAACTTGCTGGAAATTATATTTCCTTCTCTCTCTGCCTTTCCCCAAAAGTATAGCAAAGAGACTATTTCCATGACTTTCCAAATAGTATGAACTATTCAATATTCAGTAATAAATATTTAATTGAAAATATACTCTGAGCTGGATATTTCTCTGGACTCAAGGATATAACAGTAACCAAAAGTATAAAAGGATCTCTGCCTCCACCCTGGTCAGATGGCTCGGTTGAAGTATCATCCCATATACCAAAAGGCTGAGGGTTCAATTCCCGGTCAAGGGACATACCTATTTTGCAGGTTCCATCCGGCAGGGCTGCATATGTTTTTCTCTCGCATCACTATTTCTCTCTCTCTCTCTAAAAATCAAAAAAAATAAGTCCTTGGGTGAGGATTTTTTAAAAAATGCTCCCTGTCTTCATAAAACTTATGAAAATTATTTACTTAAAATAGCAAAAAAAGACTAGAAACCCAAATTCACCCAAATATGATTTAAAAGGTGATTTTTGATATTCAATTAAAAACTAAACCTAACAAATAATTAGATTTGAAATTAGATGAGCCAAATACATTTGGGTCTGTCTCTCTCCTCCACATTGCACATTTTCTTCTTCACCCAGAATAGCTCTGAAATTCTATGTATAACATCATTTAAATAATAGCCTTTCTCTTTTTCTTCTGTACTTGGTAAGTTGATTTAGAATATTATTTTCACCAATGCTTGTTACTAATAAGTCTCTTTTTTAAAATGTAGCAATATAATTTTTTAAATACTTTAAATGCAGTTTTACAAGGTCCTAGTGAACACAGGTTTATGTGAATTAAGGTTAGATCATGGCTATGATTGTAGTTTCCATGTGGTAGATAAAAAAACAAAAACAAAAACAAAACCTCAGCAAAGAAATAAAGAAAGAATCAATGACAACAAAACCTTCAGGTTCTTTGGGAAGAAGGAGAGGCTGGACATCTGAGGATTTGCAGGATTGGAAAAAACAACTGGCTTCAACCCAGCTTGTAAAAGGTAACTGTGCTCTCTTGGCTGCTCTGAGTCCATATATTCTTCTGAATTCTGCTCGACTATGCCAACTGTCAGGGCAGGTTCTTTCTCAAACCCTGCCCATTATACTAACTGTTGCGGTCAAGCACCTCTGCCAGGGGCTGGACCTTCTTGGACACCGGGTGGTAGATGGAGAAGCCATGAGAAGTTGTGGATGTATAAGAGGATCTTTACTGTAGAAGTTAGTAGCCATTGCTAACAAGGAGTCACTAGACAAAATAGCTCGTCAAATAGTCCATAAAACAGGCAGGTAGCCGCACACCAGCTAGGTAACAATACATCTTTCCCACACAGTAGCAGCAGCCTCTGTACCCACAGCCATTATCTGTGTGCTGCCCAGACCCAAAGCCTCACATAGCAGTCGCAGCTGAGCCCTCTGTCCTCCGCAGCCTTAGTAACATACTTCAATACTATTTAGACAAAAGAGACTTTCAGCCAAATAGTGACCTCAGTCTTTTGGGTTATAGAAGGGCACGCTTGCACAGTGTACCATGAGATTATTGTGTCCTTGCACCTGTGTGTAGCATCTTAGCCTTGAACATTCTCATTAAGATTCCCATGCTCAGAGTGGCCTTGGACATCTAGCATACTCTGAATAGGGTCCTTACACCTACCTGCCTGGCCAGTGTTGCTCAGTGGTTGGGCTTCCACCCATGAACCAGGAGGTCACAGTTCAATTCCCTGTCAGGGCACATGCCTGGATCGCAGGTTCGATCCCCAGTATGGAGCATGCAGGAGGCAGCCGATCAATGATTCTCTCTCATAATTGATGCTTCTCTCCCTCTCCCTTCTTCTCTCTGAAATCAATAAAAACTTATATTTTTTTAATGAAAGAAAGCAAGACACAAAAAGGAAGGGAGAAAGGGGAGGAATGGAGGATGGGAGAGAGGGAGGGGGAAGCCAGGAAGGAAGGAGGGAATGTTACCCTGCTTTGTCTCTTAAACTTGATATTCACATTTGAAGCACTTACTTGACAATTAATTTGTATAATCTGATTTTTTATTTCAACATTATTAAAAATAGATATTTAGATCTTTCTCAATACATAAACATATACATGCACACCTTTTGCACTCTAACCTGCAAGCTTAATCTTCAATTTTCTTTTTCTTATAGATTCTGAATCTCCCATCCTCTTCTCAACCTGGCCTCAAAAATCAAGTCAGTTTAGATTCCTTTCTCCTTCCTATATTAATTTATTTAAATTCTGTTAGTTAATATTTTTCATTGCTTCAAATTTTTTTCTTGCATCTCTTCATAATGACAGTTTTTAACTTAGATTTCTAGGATCCCTAATGATTGCACATGGAGGAAATGATTTCTCTGCTTCTAGTCATGCTCTTCCCAAATGCTTTGCTCCATGTTCTCTTCACATTCTTTCTCAGTCTCCTATTTTTAAAACCTGCCCTTCTGCTCATTTCCTCTAAAATTACATATCCAAGTCTTCCATGGTTAATCCTAACATACTTTTCCAAAGCTGCCTCTCAGGATTTACTACCATAGTCCTTTACCACCTACCACCATAATCCCACCAGGCCGCTTTTCTCATTATTCAATATTAGGGGCCTGTTGCACGAAATTCGTGCACTTGAGGGGGGTGGTCTCTCAGCCCAGCTTGCCCTCTCTCACATACTGGGAGCCCTCAGGGGATGTCCTACTGACAGCTTAGGCCCTCTCCCTGCTCCCTTTGGGGAGCATGCCTAAGCTACATTCTGGCCTCCCTTTGTGGGAGGCAACCAGGCTGATCAAGGGAAAGCACCAGCCCTATCACCCTGCTGCTGAAGCCACTGCCAGTCACCACAGCCACTAAGGCGTTTTCATCAACACGGACTCCAGTCCCTTCACCATGAAAAAATGACAACTTTCTTTAGGCATTTTCGAGATGTGTCTTTCATAGGATATGACATTTCTTTATAATTTTTTCGCCCCTGCCCAGGCCTAACGCCTCTGGCCAAGGCATTAGGCCTGGGCAGGGGACTCCCAGCTCACACTGATCCCCAGCTCGGCCCCTGCCCAGGCCTAAGACCTCTGGCCAGGGTCTTAGCTCTGGGCAGGGGACCTGCAGCCCACTCCAATCGCAGGCTCCGCCCCTGCCCAGGCCTCAGGCCTCTGGCCAGGGCATTAAGCCTGGACAGGGGACCCCCAGCCCGTTCGGATCACAGGCTCTGCCCCTGCCCAGGCCAGAAAGGTATTAGGCTTGGGCAGGGGACCCCCAGCCCTGTGCAATCTCCAGCTCCTCCCCTGCCAAGGCCTCAGGCCTCTGGCTGGGCAGGGGACCCCCAGCCTGCTCAGATAGCAGGCTCCGCCCCTACCCAGGCCAGAGAGGCGTTAGGCCTAGGCAGGGGACCCCCAGTCCACTCCAATTGCATGCCCAGGCCTAAGACCTCTGGCCAGGGCCTTAGGCCTGGGCAGGGGACCTGAAGGACACTCAGATCGCAGACTCTGCCCTTGCCCAGGCCTCAGGCCTCTGGCCCGGGCATTAGGCCTGGGCAGGGGACCCCCATCCCTGTGTGATCACCAGTTCCTCCCCTGCCCAGGCCTCAGGCTTCTGGCTGAGGCAATCACCTGCTCCGTCTCCCTGGGTGGTGTCTGGTGCTACCCGCCCCACTTCCCCGGTCCCCGATCTGCGGCGGGATCCCAGGGGAGGTGTCTGGAGCTGACTGCCCCACCTGAGGTATGCAAATTTAATGGCCATCTTTGTTGGGTAAATTTGCATGCTCTTCTGATTGGCTGGTGGGTGTAGCAAAGGTACAGTCAATTAGCATCTTTGTCTTTTATTAGTGTAGATTCCTTCTGACATCTGACTTTGAAGCCTAAGTTCTCACCATTTCCCCTCATTTATTCTACTGCAGTCCTGCAATTTCATTCATTTCTCAGTTTCAATCCCATTAATATAACCAATTTAGAAGTGGCATTAAAATAAAATTCAAGACTCTGGTTATCTTCAAATCATGATCAGTACTCCTTCATAGATGATCATTTTAAATGAAAAATGTTCTTTTTACATAGTTTTTTTTAGTCTCCAAAGGAAGTTTTTATGAGAGCCAAAAAATGGTTTATGCATTTTAATTGGTAATGAATTCACATAGATGTTACCTGATTAACAGATTCATAGATAATATAACTTTGTAGAAAGATCTAGAATTCAAATGGTATTCAATTAAAGCAGATGTAATGTCCTACTTATCTGAATAAGGTACAGAGTGGCTGAGAACAACTAAAGGGAAACTAAAGGGAATTAAGTAATAGAGTTCATAATTTTAATTAAAGTCTAGCTTGTGGATAATATTCAATCAGCTCTTTTGTATAAGAAAAAGTTTGTGTATTTAGGAATGCTTATTAAAATGCAAGTTTCTTTTATTTATTCACGTGGTTAAAAAATTGCTGCTCATCTACAATTAAAAATATTCTTTTATATCAACCCTACTTTTGAATGACACACATTCTCAATGGTGCTTCAGTTCATGGAAGGCTAACCCATTTGATGTGATACATTGAAAAACATTAAAAGCTGGCTTTAAACACTGGGTTGACCAACTCCCAAAGTAAATAGTTTCCTGGTAAATTTAATAATTTCAAGTTCTACACTTGTATGGAGAGCAGTGAGATATGTAGAAACTAAGTAGATTTCTGAAAACTTATATTCATTTTACAAGGTTAGAATTACCATTAGAATTAGTGTTGGGGTTGGGTCAACATTCATTGAATGGGGACAGAGATACAGTGAATATCTTTAATAATACAGTATATTTCATAATATGTATTATTTTTCAAAATATTTTCTACCTGGGGGAGATAGATAATTCTTTTTGCCATTAACTCAGGCTTGACCATGTGACTTACAATGCACCTCTCCTTCAATGAAAGATTATACCTCTTATCTTGTTAAATTTGGGAGGGGCCTTATGACTTGGGTTGGCCAAAAAATAATGTATATAATTTTTAAGAGCTTTAAGAGCTATGGTTCACATCTCACTCGTTTCCTTCTGGCATGAGACTACCAGATAGGAACAGTCCCATTAACATTAACCTGGAATGCAAACAACATGGAAGAGAAATGAAATAGACATGAGAAACTTGTTTTGTAAAACACTGAGATTTGGGGGTTGCTTGTTGTGGCAAAATAACCGAGCTTATTCTGACTAAACCCTGTTTAGTACAATGAATTGCATCCTTTGAACATTTCAATTTATATTTTATGCAGATGTAAACTCTAAATGATTCTATATTCCCAATTTCTTTCCAAATAGCATGAAAGCTTTATTCATTCAATTTCCTAATAGGAGTTATATCTATAAGTATAAAATTGTACACAGTGAAATGTCTCCCTCACTCTCTGCTTGCTCCTCCTCCCATTTTTTTCTTTACTTTTTAAATCATTGTTCTTAGATTCTTTTGTATCTTTTAAGACCTTCTTTATGTTTATCCAAGTAAACATACATATAGATTCCATTTTTTGCTATTTTTACACAAAAGATGACACATTATGCACATTGTTCTGAACATGACTTTTTACTGAGAACATATCTTGGAGGACTTTCTATATCAGTGCATAGATAACTATTTATTGGTTTCTATGTACATATTCTACATTATATAGGGGTATCATCATTTATTTAAGTTACTCCTTTTAATAGCAGTTTGGGTGGTTTTATTCTTCGGCTATTGCCAACAATGTTGTAATAAATAAACATATTTATGTCATTTTGCATATGTACAACCCATATGTAAATGAAATTACAAGAAGCAGAATTATTTGGTCAAAAGTATGAGTTTGAAATTTGAATAGATATTGCTGAATTTCTGACTACAAGGATTGTACTAATTTATACTCCCACCAGCAATGTATTAAGGTCTCTGATTTCCTAAGTGCTTTGCCAAGAGTATGGCACCAAACTTCAGGATATTTACAAATCTGATAAGTGAGTGATGGCACCTCATTGTAGCTTTATTTTGCATCATTCTTATCATGAGAGAGGTAGCAACCATGTACTTATTCTTCTTTGCTATTGCCCCGGACATCATATCATCCCTGAATCAGGCTCTCTTCTGATTAACATCTCCTTTCTTTCATTTGCTGCTTTTATTCTAAAGACCTTTCTGTTTCTAATTTCTAATTTAATTTCTTCAGTTTTTCCCCCTTTGACTTAGTGCTTTCTTGACTAACTAGAATATAATTATCCTTGGATGGAGTGGGGTGTTACTTACAACAAATCAGTGTTTCACAAAATAAAGGGAATAAATCCATTGATATGCTTTCTAATGAGATTTCTTTTTCATTACATTTATTGGGTGACATCTTACCTAATAATAGACAAACATGGTAATTGACCATACCTTCATTATGCCTCCCATTGGCAAATCAGGGAGATATGGAAATTAACTGCCAACAAAGATGGCGCCAGCAGCCACCGAGGTGGAATGAGCAGGGGGCTTGCTTGCTCCAATGATGGAGGAAGCCAAGGTTCCCCGCCTGCCGCAGCCAGCTCTAAGTTACACTCAAGGCAACAGAGTTTCAATTATAGAAGCTAAACTAACCCCAGATACCTGCTATCAGCCAGCCGTGGCCATGGAGCTGGAGCGCAGGGGGCTTTTCCTCCCACCCGCCCTGGCCGGCTCTGAGCTCCACTCAGGCAACAAAGTTTCAGTTATAGAAGGTAAATAAACCTCAGATACCTGCTTTCAGCTGGCCATGGCCACTGAGCTGGAGCCTTGGGTTGCCCTGGCGATGGCCGGCTCTGAGCTCCACTCCAGGCTACAAAGTTTCAATTATAGAAGGTAAATAAATCCCAGAAAAAGAGGAGAGGCTGGGAGCTTCTGTCGCTGGGGAGGGTTGGCCAGCCTGAAAATGGCCCTCAGACCTTCACCCAGACTGGCCAGGCACCCCAGTGGGGACCCCCACCCTAAAGGTGGTGTGGCCAGCCTGAAAAACAGCCA
>NW_006300210.1:391089-398561 GCF_000327345.1 Myotis davidii | reverse complement strand
AGACCCGCCTCAGTGCCTACCTCAGCCTCATGGCCCACAGTTCCTTTCAAGGTGCACGAATTCATGCACTGGGCCTCTAGTCTATATATATAAAAGCTTAAGCAACCAAACAACCGATTGACTGAACAATTGGTTGACCAGTTGCTATGATGCACACTGACCACCAGGGGGCAGACGCTCCACCAGGAGCTGCCCCCTGGTGATCAGTGTGCTCCCACAGCCAATCTTCCATGGCTGGCCAACCTCCCGTGGTCCCTCTCCCTGGCTGGTCAACCCTCCCCTGTCCCCCATCACCCCGATCACCAGCCAGGCCAAGGGACCCCATCCATGCATGAATTCATGCACTGAGCGCCTAGTTGGTTAATAAGATTATATAGGTTTCAAGTGTACACTTCTATACATGATCTATACATTGCATTGTGTGCCCACAATCAAAGTCAGATAATCTTCCGTCACCATATATTTGACACTTTACTACCCTCAAACCCCCTTCTTTCTGATATTAACCATAGTGTTGTCTGTATCTCTGAGTTTTTGTTTATTTTACTTGTGAGATTTCTAAACTTAAAAAACTAGGGGTTTCTGGCTTTTCCCTGAGGAAAGATGAAAAAGGAAACAGAAAAGATGCTTGATAGCACCACGAGAAATCTCTGCCCAAGGAAAATTATTATTTCAGTAGGACTAAACAGACTTTTCTAGGATACTTAAATATCTTGGCTTGTAATCTCTCTGTTCTTCCTCTCTCTTTCCTTCTTTCTGACCCACTTAACACTGTAGCTCACACAAAATGAGAAAGCGTAAAGACAATCAACTGAGGAGCTTATTTGAAAGAAGCCATCCCAGGGCATCAAAGTTGGTTTAAGAACCAGAGAAAATGAAACAGTATTTGTAATCTGCAGGTTTGGAACGGATGTTTTTTGTAAGCTATATTATAGTTATTATCTTGCAATCAAAGATCCTGGTTTCATGTTTATTTATCAGTAATTCCTGGCTGAGAGCCTTACAATATATAAAAACTGGTTCTTTCTATTCTGCCAGAATAGTTGTTCATCAAATTGAATTATGAACAAATGGAATTTTCTCTAAGAGATACACGTTTCCATTTTCTGCAGAGCTTTTAGTCAATAGTTAGATAATTGAAATCTCCCATGAGCAACATTTTTACTTTTTCAGACCTTTTCTGATCTATACAAATATTTTACAGTTTGATTTCTCTAATGTGTTTTTGCAGATCAATTGGGAACCAGAAGCATCTTGTTCCCTTTTCTAATGTTAAATTGTGCCTCCATAGTAAAGAGAATCTGCCAGTCAAGATGTTATGTATCCATCCATCTGGCAATTCACAGTTTTCATCACAGACCCTGACAAAATGTCAAAATCCCTATGTCCGAGAATATAACACTCATTTTAAAAATGTATAAAATTTTAAATGTCAGTATTTATAAAGCAAGAATGCAGGTCTATCTTTAAGTTAAAAATATGTAAGTTTCCAAGCCCCCCAAGTCTCCTGGGGATGTTAGGGGTGTGATAGGTGTGCTAAGATATAAAATCTGACAGGGATGTTGGGCAGTGATGTTGACATGCTTCACTTGCATTTTAATCCCGCTCCTTCCCTGACTCCTCGCACACAATTTTGGAAGGCGGTCCAGATAAATATTTCCCTCCACAACTTATTCCATCCTCCTGTTCTTTTCCTCATTTTGAAATGGCAGTGATGCCGTCAGTTCAGCCTGTTCTTCTAAAGGGGCCTATTTGTCTTTGTTGTAGTTTGCAAACTGACCCTCAAAAAAAGAGCAGTATTTTTAGGACCACCTAGGGTGACAGAAGGAAAAAATGTGGATTCTCTCCCAGCCTGGAACTCTTTTATATCTGCACAGCATGATATTTGATTTGAATTTTCATAACAGATAATTATGTACTTGACTTAATGACCCTCTAGATGTAGGTTTTTGAAGAAAAGGTTTGATTATCGCCCCCAGAATCCCGTGCACGCTGCTTTGTAATATATAAGTAATGTATAAACCTGTGTTGATTGAGTTAAATAGTTAAGGTTTCTAGGTTTGATTGATACCACTCTTATTTCACCCTCCTGGACCATTGGCTTTCAACTGAGTAATCAGCTATGTATTGATATGTATAAATTTAAATATATTTTCACATTTTAATTATTTAATGTTTTATTATTAAAATATTGTTTGACGATGACAACAATATTAGCTTTAAAAATATGTATTTTGTGCTCTAGCTGGTTTGGCTCAGTGGATAGACTTTTGGCCCATGGACTGAAGGATCCCGGGCTGGATTCCCGTCAATGGCATGTACCTTGGTTGCAGGTTGATCACCGGCCCAGGTGGGGCGTGAGGGTGGAAGGCAACCAGTCAATGTATCTCTCTCATACCCATGTTTCTCTCTCTGTCTCTCCCCTTCCTTTCCACTCTCTCCAAAAATCAATGAAAAAAATACCCTTGGGTGAGGATTTAAAAAATACATATAAATTATATTTATAGATATATTAATATATATATACACACACATATATATAATTTGTGTATGTTTCATAATATATATAACATTTATTTTATAGAATGTGTATAATATTTATAAATATATATATGAGGTATGTATTCATATTTTTTATTAAAATGGTCACCAAATCATAAAATATTGGAAACTATTCTCTTAGAATATAATACTTAATGAAAGTGTGGGGTTGAACCTCCAAGATGAGGACAATTTTATGGAAACATTCAAGTTATGTTTGGATTGTTATATCTATTTTATTCTTTTTTCCTGGAACAATAAAAGGTAAAGGGCCTGAGATTGAAATTCAAAAAGAATTCAGACTGGCTTCTTTCGTTTGGAGATATGCATTGCCAAGATTTGTGTGCTCCTTGTCTTTCATGGCTCGATAGCTCCCTTCCTTTTAGTACTGAGTAATATCCCATAGTCTGACTGTATTACAGTTTATCCATCCACTCACTAAAGAACATCTTGGTTGCTTCCAAGTTTTTGCAATTAGGAATGAAACTGTTCTAAACATCCTTGTGCAGGTTATTGTGTGGCCATAAAAATTCAGCTCCATTGGGTAAATAACCAGGAGTGAAATTTCTGGATCTTACATTAAGGTTTATGATCCATTTTGAGTTAATTTTGGTGAGGGGTGTAAGATCTGTATGCAGATCCATTTTTTTTGTAGGTGGATATCCCAGTGTCTCAACAGCATTTGTTGAAAGACTATGTCTTCTCCATTGTATTTCTGATCTTTGCTCCTTTGTCCAGTTGACTATATTTGTGTTTTAGATCATTCAATTTTTATTATAAACGCTCACTTTATTTCCAGGCTTTGGATTTCTTCTCTGAGTCTTAAGTAATTATTGAGGAGGATATTTAGGCCTAGCGGTATTCTAGAATTCACTCCCATGGCCAAGACCAGGATCAATATTTTCCCCTCTGCAGTCCATTTTAAAATCTGAATTCTGTAGTTATAAAAATTTATTTTTATTTTATGACCTAATATTATCACTCAAAATTTGAATATTAATTTAGTATAAATATAAACAAAAATGTTATATTGCGTTGGCTAATAAACAATTATTTCAAGACTGTTAATCAGGCTGGTGTGAAGGGTTTCAATATTTCTGATATAATTAATTCCATAAGGTCTCTAATAAATTAAAGGGAAGCAGGATCATAAAACTCATTGGACTATGCCAGCCACAGTCTGGTTTGATTTTTTCTAGTTGCTGTCCTGGATTTTGCTTCTCTCTGATTGAGATGTGTAAATTGCATCTCTTTATGTAATCTTATATTTGAACAACACCAAATGTTCCTTCTTTTTTGTAGTACTAATCATCTCCAAGGCAACCAAGGCCTTTAGTTCAATAGAAAGTGATGTAGAAGGAAATATTTAAAAGAAAATCCACAAATATACATTTCAAAAAAATGTACCCTTCTTAAACTGATCATTCTCCACTTATGTGAAACTTGGCTATTCTCCACCTTTGAAATCTAAATATCTCAATCTTTGACAGAATTCTCATATGTAAAGTAGTCTCATATACACAGCATATTTTTCTTTAAAATCTGACAAATTGTTTCTTAATTTGATTATTCAGTATATTTACATTTAATATAATTATTGAGATGGTTGATCTACCATCTTACTCCCTGCTTTCTTTTTGTGCTCACTTTTCTTCACTTGACTTCCCTTTCTTGCCAAGAACAATGCATGTCACTTAGTTGGCTTTCAATTCTTGTTCATTCTCACTTCTAAATAATCACCAATTCCTTCAAAATTAACTCTTTAACACTTAAAATGAGGCTAGTTCCTCAACTGTTATTACCACTTCTTTTGTTCAACAATTTCCAGTCCATGCTTGGTTACCTCAGTAGACTTGTCTTTCCTGCACCTTCTTTTTAGAACAATGCATGTCACTTAGTTGGCTTTCAATTCTTGTTCATTCTCACTTCTAAATAATCACCAATTCCTTCAAAATTAACTCTTTAACACTTAAAATGAGGCTAGTTCCTCAACTGTTATTACCACTTCTTTTGTTCAACAATTTCCAGTCCATGCTTCGTTACCTCAGTAGAGTTGTCTTTCCTGCACCTTTTGCCTTGATTCACCATCCTGCAAGCAGAATGATCTTTCTAAAATGCCAGCTTAAGTATATCATATTCTTATATAATTATTCAATGGCTAAACATCATAACATCAGTTTGGAAAAGCCTGAGTAACTTATGAAGAGCTCAAAAGTTTATCTTCTTCCCACAACCTCTTCACATCTTTTACAACAAATATATTGAGCTCCAGGATATTTTTTCATATACACCATGTTATTTCTCTGCTTTGAGCCTGACAATACTCTCATTTCCCTTGTTAGCACCTGCCCCCAAATTTTCTCCATTTAACCTTCCTTTAATCAGCTTCCAAAAGAAAGCTAATCACATTTTGTTCCAAACACTTTCCTTCCACATATATCTATTTTAAATGAAAATGTCTTGTCTGTTCCATGTTAAATAATAATGGCTTGTCTGTTCCTTCTCTGAACAATGCCATTCTTCAGGACTTAGGAATGAATCTTGTATGTAAAACTCTTGCAACATAATAAATATTGTATAAATAGTTGTTATTTCCTGTCTATAACGAAAGCACAACACCTAGTAGACAGGAGGGGCACATTAATATGTTAAACACATGTTTATATGCATGTATAAATCAGTAAAGGGTAAATAAATGAAAATGTGAGAATATATACTTAAAAGATTACTACACCAGATGGTAACAAATATTTCACTCCACCCTTGGAATATCAGAGGCAATATCAATGTTAGCATATAATCATGAGAATCTTTCCTATTTTGCATAGTTTATGTTGAGAAAGTTTTCCCTTTAACCAATATTTAGAATTGGAAAGCAGCATAGGGCTCATGACAATTTTGGAGAAGCAATCTTTGTTATATTGACATTGCATTGAAGAATTGAGAATAGTTGTCAGTTACTTAGATATAAATAATTTTAGGAAAGGAAAGAATATTTTTCCCTCTTTCTTTCAAAGTCCTGAGCTGGAACTCCTCTACAACAAAAGACAGATTAACAGTAGAAGTACAAACAAGTGCATTAAAGTGTATACTTAATGTATACATAGGTGATGCACAGGGGGAGATTAATAACTCAGAGGTTTGGTTAGAACTTGAGTTTATATAGTATCTTAGTCTAAAACCAATACATTTTTAGAAAAGTGACAAGACAAAAGAAACTACCTCAAGTTTCTTGGGCAACAAGAAACTTGTTTCATAATTTTGGGAAGGCAAATATATGAAAAGCTAATGGTAGAGAAAGAATAGCTGATAAAATGTGTTATGTAGATTCTGCTGGTGCTTCCTCAGGCTGATGGGGTGTAAAGTTGTCTCTGATGATTAACGTCTGTATGTCCTGGTAGAGGAGGGAGGAAGGACTCTACGAAAATGTATGTCTTGTTTTTCAATCCCAGCAACAACACAGAGCGGGTAACTATTAAGGAACCAGCTCTGGGCAGTGGACTTCCCCAAATCAGTTTTAAGTGCAATAGAGACGATAAACCCAAGCTACTAGACAGAAAATGTATGTCCTGCTTCTGGGCAAATAGGAGGAAGGCAGAGAGCCCTCTTGTCTCTGCTTCTCAATTGCTTGAGCTCAAAAATAATCCTTATTTTAAATTAGCATATTTTGTGGTGGCATATTCTGCCATCCTCCTAAAGAAATACACTTGACTCAGCTGCGTGTAGTAAATGCTTTTGTTAGCAAAACAGATAAAAGTAAAAATAACTTCAAATTCTCTAGTACATACACATGTGTAGTTTCCTTCATAATATAGTCATTATACCTTTTTTTGGCTGACTTACTGTTGTCTTTGCAAATTCATAAACATAAAATTACATTCTATGTTTTAGAATGTTCTTGTTGGATGTGAGCACAATGTAAGCTAGAATAGCAAACCTTTCTTTAAATATGAAATTTTTTACTAAGTAGAGAAATTTGTCATTATCTTGATTTTATATAGGTCTGCCTTTTTGTGTTTTGTTCCCAGAGGCCACAATTTACAAGTCTATGTTTATGATTTTTCCGTGTAGATTAACACATATAAAACTCAACTTCTCTCCCTCATCTTTGTTTTTAATTATGTATCTAACTTTGACTTGAATAGCAGGTTTGTATTATCCAGAGCAAAATATTTATGGAAAAATCAAAGTTATAGGCACATTCATTTATTCTTAAATTTTAAAGAAATCAGATTTTTAAAAAATGCAAGATTAAATAAAAAGACATTATAAAGAAAACATCGTTGCTAAAGTGGAAACCCTAAACTAAGGGAAAAATGAAAGGAGCTGGATTCTAAAGTCCCCAAAATTAGTTTAAATCCCACGTGGGACCTTTGCCACTCGGTAGCTGTGTGACATAGGGAAAATGACAGTATTCCTCTGACTCGGTTTCTTTATCTAGAAAGTGATGCTAATGGTTCAAACTTGTTGAGATTAAATATTTATAATGGCACAACTGAGACTATTAGCCTACAACCTCCATAAGAAGAGCGATCTTACCGCTCTCACTCATTGTGAGGCCCACACATAGCACATAAATAGTGCTCAGTAAGTATTTATTTAATAAATAGTAAATTTGGAGAGTTGTGGTGAAGCTTGTTGTGTAAACTAACCAGCACATTTGTAGGCCCTTAACACGAGTATACATTTTCTTCTGGTTAATTTGATTTGGCCCTTTTGGGTTTTTCACTTTTACTATATATATATATATATGTGTGTGTGTGTGTGTGTGTGTGTGTGTGTGTGTGTGTGTGTGTGTGTATAAAAGCCAAGCAACCAAACAGCTGAACGACCAGAATGGCTGGTGGCTATGACAGCACTGCAGTGGCCAATCAGCTCAATAGGGGGGCGGGCCCGCCAGTCAACAACCCACAGTCCCTCCCCCCTGCCCA
>NW_006300210.1:390025-390953 GCF_000327345.1 Myotis davidii | reverse complement strand
CCCGAGTGGAGAGGGTACAGGCTGGGCTGAGGGAACCCCTCCTGTGCATGAATTTCATGCACCGGGCCTCTAGTGTGTGTGTGTGTGTGTGTGTGTATGTATGTGTGTGTGTATGTATATATGTATATATGTATATATGTGTGTATCTATGTGTATATATATGTGTGTGTGTGTGTGTGTGTGTGTGTGTGTGTGTGTGTGTGTATAAAAGCCAAGCAACCAAACAGCTGAACGACCAGAATGGCTGGTGGCTATGACAGCACTGCAGTGGCCAATCAGCTCAATAGGGGGGCGGGCCCGCCAGTCAACAACCCACAGTCCCTCCCCCCTGCCAACCCGCCCTGATTAGCCCACCCCGCACCCCCAATCACTGAAGTGTGACCTTCAGTGATTCTAAGTAAATAAGTAAATGCTCTCTAGCCTTCATAGACCAGGAACCTGAATGACAACTGATCAGAAGGAAAACTGCTCAGGGTCTAGAGCCAGTGATGGCGAACCTATGACATGCGTGTCAGAGGTGACACGCAAACTCATTTTTTTGGGTGATTTTTCTTTGTTAAATGGCATTTAAATATATAAAATAAATATCAAAAGTATAAATCTTTGTTTTACTATGGTTGCAAATATCAAAAAATTTCTATATGTGACACGGCACCAGAGTTAAGTTAGGGTTTTTCAAAATGCTGACACGCCGAGCTCAAAAGGTTCGCCATCACTGCTCTAGACCGTCAGGCGTGTAGGAGAGGTGCCCAGCACAACCACCATCTTCCCGCCTTCTCTCTCCACAGTTTCCTACCAAAGAGGGCAGCCACATCACACCAAGGCCTCTCTTTAGAGCAGTGGTTCTCAACCTTTTGGCCCTTTAAATATAGTTCCTCGTGTTGTGGTGACCCCCAACCATAAAATTATTTTCGTTGCTACTTCATAA
>NW_006300210.1:385276-389661 GCF_000327345.1 Myotis davidii | reverse complement strand
CTGTAGTTCCCCCTGCCACTAAAGCACCTTTGAAGCTTCAACTCATCCAAAAGCCAACAGCAAATGTGTATACATCCTGCAGAGATCTTTGACACTAATAACTCCCCGCCCCCGCCAGCCCCGCCCCTCGAGTGCTGCCCCCACTCCCTACACCCACCAACCTGAATGGGGGCGGGCCAGCCAGACCCCCCCTGCACACTGGGCCTCTAGTTTTGTTAAAAATGTGTTATCATTTTGGTGAGGTGGTAGCTTGCTGAAATTATTAACATTTTTGGACATGGCTGGTCATTGTCATGGATAAGATTATTATATTTATCTTATATTGGAAATTTATCTTACAGTTGTCTACTGTCATTAGATCTTACATAATACAAAATTCAACAGGAAAAATAAAATGTATTAACGATAGAAGAGGAGATTTTCATGGATTTTCTTTAAGATTACTGTACCGAGCATATTATGTGCTCCGAAATAACTGCGTTCAGCACAAAGCTGCTTTTATTTCCTTTCCACTTCTGAAGCCTGCGGGAAGCTTACAGGTCTCCTGGCAGATTGTGGCTCTGCGTAAATGAAGAAAGGAAGATTAAAACTTCGAGGGCTTTCCCACCCCATGAGAAGCTCTGTTTAAAGGAAAATAAATGGCTTTCCTTACTTGCATGTCACAGAGAAACAGGTTTCAACCACTAGAGCTATGCCATGTGAGTGAGACATGAAGAAAAAGGCCTTCCATTGTTAAGTAGCGGCATCTGATTAACACAGCTCTCCTTCCAAAGTGTCTAAATGGTCCCTTTGCCTTCAAGTGAAACTCAGATCATTCAAAAAGTTCAAAAACGCATGAAAGCTTGCTTTGACATCAATCCTTAAAAATTAGTTTTAAATTCAGTTCCCTTGTTAAACATGCTTATTTGCCCCCATCCTTGAGTTCTCTCTCTTCAAAGGTGTAACTTATTTAAATTTGGAGAGAATGAACTTACATCATAATATTCCAGGATATAAAAGGATTAGCAACGGTTATGAAGCCAAATGTATAACTTTTTTTTTGAATGAACTCCAGCCATAATGGCCACATAAGATTTAGCACTTGTTTGCATGCGTCTAGAGAGAGGGCAAGCTCACTATTTGTCAAAAAACAAAACAAACCACAAAACATAGCAGAAACATAGCAGCGTTGGATACTCACATTTGAAGAAAAATTACACTTCCGGTAAATTGAAATTTGGCTCCTTTTAATTGCCAATCACTAGTACATTTTTCTATATGTAGCCATCCAGAACAAACATACGTGTTATTTTTCTACATTATGGAGTCACATTCTTTTCACAACGCAGAGCAATGTCTTGGTAAAGATGTCTTCAGTCTAAATAAAATGATGTTGACAGTGTTTTGCCCTCTTGATCATGCAATAGAAAAATTGTACTATAGGATTGCCTACAGTGAACAAGTAACAAAAACAGTATTACAATGAATTCCTCTAATTAATTAGTGTATTTAAAAAATAAAGTTTCATTCATTCAATTTTCCAATTTATGTCATTTAAGATGAATGAAAGCAAATGTGTATTGATCATTTTCAAACAAGATGGTTTCTGTGCATGCTAGGCACTTTTCTAAAGACTTTACAAATACCAAGTTATCTAATTTTCATAACAATTTACAAAGTAGATACTTTCATGATCCCTATTTTATGGATAAAAAAAAACCAGAACATTTGAGAATAATTTGTCTAAAATCGTATAGCTAGTAGATAATCAAGCTGGGCTTTGGATGTAGTGCTGCCTCTAAAGCAATCTTATAAGATGTTGCTAGTCTTGTTTCACAAATGTGGAAACTAGGGTAGAGAGATAAAATACTTTTCTTATGCTTGTGGGAATCTGGAAACCAAACCCTATAAGAAAGAAAATGTAGAAGAAAATTTGAAAATGTAAATTAATAAAAATAATCATAAAATAAAAATAAATGAAAGGTAAGCCTTTGCTAAACCTCATCCAACTGAATCGATGAATTGAATCTAGTGGCATTAATAGTATAGTAAAGGTCACAAAGCAGTGTGTACCTGCATCCACTAACTAAATAGCTTTTTACCTTTCAAATACCAGAATTCAAACTCACCTATCTTTTTTTAAAATCTCTTAGTAGGATCTACTAAAATGTAATTCCCATTGGTGATTTTGCTTCTAATTCATGTTTCAACTGCTTTTTCTTTCCAACACCACTCCGGACTATTGACGTATTTTTCTCTTCTCATTTCTTTCATGCACCAATCCACTGGGCTTCATGTCCTTGTTCAGCTGTACACATAAACACAGTGGTCTGTCCTCACTTTGATTCACCTGGAAGTACTTTTTCTGTACTTCACAAATTACAGCTATGTCTTTGATGCTTCTGTACAAAGAGGAAGCTGTTTGAACTTGGGAAATACCTCTTCTATCTCTTGCAGTACTGCGTTAACAGAATAGCTTGTGTCCTATATACAGGCAGATGTTGACTTTGTAGCATTCACTTGCAAACAAACTTCCATTTCCCTCTGGGAAACACCATTTGCCCCACTCTCATATCATTAGGTTTCAAGGGAAGCTGACACCACTTTTAACTCACACAATGGGAACATGACTGAAACTTACAACAATGTGGTTTTTTGTGTTTTTTGTTTTGTTTTGTTTTTTTTTACAATTCAGTACATACTTTTTTCCCCATTTTTTTCACCCCAATGACCAGACATAACATAACTTAATATGTGATCATCCCAAAAAATTCTGCACCCACTCAGCACCACACCTAGCTATTAGAGTATTATTGACTGCATTTGCTATGCTGTAATTTACATCCCCACAACTATTCTGTAACAACCAATTTGTACTTCTTAATCCCTTCAGCATTTGTGCCCACCATCCCCAAATCCCCTCCCATCTGGCAACCAACAAAATTTCTGTATCTATGAATCTGTTTCTGTTTTGCGTGTTCATTTTATTTGTAGATTCAATGTTGATAGATATGTATTTGTTGACATTTGATTGTTCATATTTTTGTAATGGAAATATGAATCAATAAAGATAATTCTACACACAGAATTGGTATAATTATGTAAAAGATCTCTTAATTTTTCTCTGGGACCTATCATTTTAAGAATACCCCACTTTCAATATTTGATCATGCTTGATAACTAATCACACACAGTATCTGATCAAATCCGTCATCCCCGACTCCCCAGGTTATATCTGGTCACCTTGGCCTGTCTTCAGCAAGAAGTCTGTCGAGTTAGGTTAGCAGAAATCCCACTTTAACCCAAGTGTTTCCTGTTAATAATTTTCTATCCACTGACCTCCCCACCCCTTGGCTATAAATTGGTTATACATTTTCAAAATTATGTCCAGTTCAATATGGAGGTCTCCTATTCCCTGTTGTAACAATTCTTGAGTGAAATATATCTTTACTACTTCACTGTCAGGCTCTGGTGTTTCTTTGACAACATCAACAGGAAAGTCTGGAGTGGGAGGTGAGAGTTTTGGTGATGCATTACCTTGCTGACACTGATCAATGCCCTCCTTTATCTGGTTATGGCAGTGGTGGCTGGAACAAGAGACAGGGGTTCCAAGAGGATCTGAAGTGCCATAGCAGGTGCCTGATTAATATATGCACCCTAATGATTTACCTCTTGTAGTTTTATTACATGGCACTGGGAGGGTCCCATTATAGAATTGTCTGAGTTGTGAAAGTAACCACTCTTTCAATTTTACTTCATTATCATCTCCTTCCTAGGCCACTTTGGAATGTTCCTGGACAGAGTTCAGTCGGGATTGGTTTAAGTAAATGTGGATCCTGCTGTTTGAATCCCTGGCCTCTTACTACATCAAGATACTAAGGCCAAGGCACAGCTTTCTTCACCTTTAGCAATTTTTGTATTATAAACTTTATTTGCTTTTAAATTGTTGTTAATCCTCACTTGAGGATATTTTTCCATTGACTTTTAGGGAGAATGGAAGAGGGAGGGAAAGACAGAGAGAAACATCGATGTGAGAGAAACAGATCCATTGGTTGCCCCCTACACAAGTCCTGATCAGGGCCAGGGCTGGGAGGAACCAGCAACAGAGGTACATGCCTTTGACCAGAATAGAACCTGACCCTTTGGTCTGCAGGCCGATGCTCTATGCACTGAGCCAAACCGATTAGTGGGTATCATAATACTTTTTTGTTCAGTGGTCTACCTTCCTTTAGGGCCTGTCCCATACTCCTCGATTCCAAAAAGCATATGTGTGTATAACTAGAACCTGATTTGAACAAGGTTCATTCCTGACCTCCCCCCATCACCCTGGAAGTCCGGCATCACATAAAAATCAGTCATATTTTTTCCTATTTATGCACAATACGCAATCAAAATTTTGAGCAAGT
>NW_006300210.1:381089-384036 GCF_000327345.1 Myotis davidii | reverse complement strand
CAAATAATCAAGAAAACTAAACCAAAGTTAAGAAGAGGTGTGTAGTATATAATACATCTTCCACGCTCATTATTTCTCTTCCGAGTAGTACTTTCACACTCAGAAACTGAACTAAGTAATCTCTCCACTTCGTTTCTGAAGCATCCTTATTAATTGAATAAAAAACAATGGCTATGTTTTAGGACACACTAATGTCCTAATTTGACTAATTTATACTGTTTTTCTTAATGAAAGCAAATTATTTTGAAGTTATATTAAAAGATACTCATGGCATTTTTTTTTCTAACCTACAACATAGTTATCAATATAAGCTATTAATGGATACTTTTAATTTTTTTCTTTCTTATTATTCACCATAAAGAACACATTTATAAATATGTAGAGTGTTTGAAACAATACTGGACACATTGTAGGGATCAACATGTGGGTGTGATAAGAAGCCAGGCTTCAAAGGACGTAAATTTTTATTTTTAATGGAAAAGACATTTTTGGAAAGCTTTTATTTTATGTACATAAAATTGATTAGTAAGATGAGGGATGGTAACTCTCCAGGTGGAAGATTTCAGAGGTTTATTCTGTTCAAGTTCATATAATGAGAAGAAAAATCAATCGAGAGAAAGTTTTTAACAAACTGCCTTGAATTTACATACGTTTAATGGGATTTGTATTTTGAGATTTTTAGCATTTCTTGAGTTAAAATGTTCATGAATATTATATTCATCCTCAATTTACCTATTTCAGGTAATGGAGACTTACTCCTTTGGGCAAACTTATGTCTTCTTTTAGAGATATATGCTTTACAAAATTGGTGAAAGTTAAAGATTTGATTAGAATCTAATATATATCTGGATACACCTGACCATGCAAATAATCAAGCGAACTAAACCAAAATTAAGAAGGGGTGTGTAGTATATAATACATCCTCCACACTCATTATTTCTCTTCCGAGTAGTACTTTCACACTTAGAAATTGAACTAAGTAATCACACCACTCCGTTTCTGAAGCATCCTTATTAATTGAATAAAAAACGATGGCTATGTTTTAGGACACACTAATGTCTTAATTTGACTAATATTTACTATTTTTCTTAATGAAAGCAAATTATTTTGAAATTATATTAAAAGATACTCATGGCATTTTTTTTCTAACCTACAACATAGTTATCAATATAAGCTATTAATGGATAATTTTAATTTTTTTCTTTTTTATTATTCACCATAAAGAACACATTTATAAATATGTAGAGTGTTTGAAACAATACTGGACACATTGTAGGGATCAACATGTGGGTGTGATAAGAAGCCAGGCTTAATAATAAGTAAATTTTTATTTTTAATGGAAAAGACATTTTTGGAAAGCTTTTATTTTATGTACATAAAATTGATTAGTAAGATGAGGGATGGTAACTCTCCAGGTGGAAGATTTCAGAGGTTTATTCTGTTCAAGTTCATATAATGAGAAGAAAAATCAATCGAGAGAAAGTTTTTAACAAACCATAATTTTGAACACATTCCAATGAAAAAAGAACTCGCTAAGAAATGCAGTTACAATATATGATGCCACAATGGTCTTGATTCAGTGTGAAATCTAAAGAGAGAGAATATCAAGAAATGAAGAAGCTGCACCAAAATTGAATGCACTGAAAACATTTTAGAGATATTACCTTTTCAACCTGTCAAAGTAGTCAAACTCAAGGCAGTATCTGTAATTTAACAGGAAATGAGTTTGCTAGTCTGTCATATATTTCCCAGTTTCTTCCACCATATTTAGACTAGCACTTCTCATGCATATAACAGTGGTAATACTACCATTTTTTAGAATTAACATTAAAGTTATTTTGTTATCATATTAACATATAATACTGTTATAACTTAAGTTGCTTCAAGACAAAATGTCCTGAGAGTATAGCTGAAAGCAACTCTTCATCCTTATGTGCGGTGATGGGTACATTTTAATAGGATGCACTTGAATTTTAGGTAGTTTGCACAGATTTGTAAAAGGCTTTTACCTTCTTAAAGCCTTTGTTTCCAAAGGCAATGTGTTTGAAATATTGACAGGAGTGCTCAGTAATCTAAGGTTTTGTTCAGGATCATACAAATGATAACAATGAGTTGTTCTCTTTTTTAAAAAATCTATAAGCACTTACTTTGAGGATAATTTTGAAGTTATATTGATGCAGATTCATTATGCTACACCTATGAAAAGAAATTCATTCTCAGAATCACGAGCCTTGCAGGCACTGAAACCTTCTTAACCAATATAGATTAATATCTATATATTTTTATATGTTTTAACTTTATTTTTAACACTATTACAGAAGTCCCTATTTTCCCCTCCTTTGTCCACCTTTGCCCAGTTCTTGCTGCCCCTTACCTCTGAACATCACCACACTGTTGTCTGTTTCTATGGGTTTTGCATATATTTTCATTGGCTCATCCCTTCACCTATTTTCATCTACCCCCTTCCCTGCTGACAGCCGTCAGTCTGTTCCATGTATCCATGCATCTGTTTCTATTTTGTTTGTCAGCTTATCTTGTTCATTAGATTCCACACATAAGTGAGATCATATGGTATTTACCTTTTTCTGACTGGTTTATTTCACTTAGCATAATAATCTCTAGCTCCATCCATGTTGTTGCAAAGGTAGGGTTTCTTTCTTTTTTATAGAGCAGTAGTATGCCATTGTGTAGATGTGCCAAAGCATTTTTAATCCACTCATCTACTGATGGGCGCTTAGACTGTTTCCAGATCTTAACTATTGTAAATTGTGCTGCTATGAACATAAGGGTGCATATATCCTTTCTGATTGATGTTTCTGTTTTCTTGGGATATATTCCTAGAAGTGGGATTATGGGGTCAAATGGGAGACATATGTAATACTCTTTGTAATACTTTAAGCAATAAAACAATTTTTTTAAAAAAAAAGTTAAGCTATTTTTAGAAACT
>NW_006300210.1:376888-380429 GCF_000327345.1 Myotis davidii | reverse complement strand
GCTTAGCTCATGGTGACAGGAATCAATTGAAAACGTGTTTACACTAACCCTTCTTTCTCCCAGTGAACTCTATCATTAATGGAAACTTTCCCTAGACCGCAAAGAATTTGTTGTACCAGCCAAATTACTTTGGGTGCAATAAGAAATGTCTATGTTTTTAATTTTTTTCCTTCCCTTTTTTCCCAGAATTTCAGGGACTGCTTAGCCATACAACATCTTATTTTGGAAGATATTCATGTTTCAATTAGGATTATATAATTACTATGAAATACCATCTTCTGGGATTAAAGTGGGCCTTAATATACAGCTACATGAATGTAATGTTTTCTCAAGAACTGTAAAAGGACATAGGGAAGAAATTGCTTGTTGCTCCCAATATCAGTTTATCTCTTCTATTTGTCAAATTGATACTCATTTTTGAAAAGAACTGCTCCACAACAAACCTACATTTCCAAGCCTCCTTTTTTGGCCAAAAGAATAAAAGATTCTGGCCAGTGAGAGGTAAGTAGAAATTACAATGTAGTAGGTTTTCTTAAGATAACTTTATTAAGAAATACCTGGCATAAGTTTTAAGTTTTTGTTCTTCAATTCTCTATCCTACTGCTTAAACATGGATACCTGGAATGCTTAGAATGTAAATGTCAGCCTCCTGAATGAAATCACTGAAGCATCGTGAGTAATAAAATTGAAGAAGTCTAGTTTCTTGAGTCCTTGGAGTATGAAAATAATTTATAATTATTTTTCTGGAGTTATAATTTAAGATTTTGTAAATGGTCTTATGTTTCATTTATAAATATGTCTGTAGTAATTTCTTGTGTGGAAGATGTTAAGGAATAAAAATAAATAAAATACCCACCTATTATTAGATGCAAAAAAGTGTCCCCCTCACAAATAAAAATAAATACTCACTTGGAATCTTCTGCAGTAAAATTTGTAAGTTGTAGACATCCTTCAGAAGTCATTTTGGGAATAGTGTGGTTAGTATGTCATTTGATTGCCTCTTGAATATAATTTACTAATTTGAACCCCCATTTAGTCAGAATTTGTGATAATTTGAAAGGAACTAATCATTACCTAGGGAAGATAAGTTTCTTTCAAAATTGACAACATAAACATTGTTAACAGGTTTTTATGCACCATTTTGTATGTAAACAAAGATATTCTAATTTCTAATTTCCTTCATCTGCTAAAGCAGGTCCCCAAACAACTAATTTAGGCAGTGTTTATTTATGCTTGAGTTCCTGTGTGGCCTGTATAGGAAGAACACTCAGTTTCTTGTGAAACATTCCCTGATGAAAATATTTTAGTAGTTTAGAAAAGTTTCATTTTACTCAACATGCGGTAATAGAAAAAAATATCTGAAAATTTAGCTACTTTTCAAGAAAAAGCTCTCACAACATATTTGGCCAAAGTATATCCTAGAGACTTCCAGTTCCATCTGGAAAGTATTTGCACAAGTTGGAAGCACTGGCCAGAAGATGCTGCTAAGATTGTGTTGCACCTTCAGTTTAAAAACTGAAGTTAGTAATGGATAGGGCAACTTCAAAAAGAATCTTACCTATTTCCATCAAAATTACAAACACATTTACACATGGGCCCAGTAGTTCCACTTCCAAGAGTATATTCTGAAGATATTATTTTATGTAATTAAAATGCATTTGATCATTTATGCATTGATCCTTACTTCTAATTCTAAGGTTTGATAACAACCCAATATTCATGGATATGGAACTGATTGAGTCAACTATGAACTATCCATGCACTGCAATGTTCTTCAATGGTTAAAAACATGAAGGAAATAAAAATAAAGAAATTCTCCATGTGCTGATGTGGTAGATGTTAAGTTAGGCTATATGAAATTGGTGAGTCAATATAATGGTACTTGGGGAATTTTATGTGGTTTATATTACTAATTCTAAAGCAAGCAAAGAAGACACAAAAATGAATATATTATGTTAACATTTGTGAAAAAATAGAAGAAACTTATGATTACATATGGTTACATTTTTTGGAAACAGAGACATTAATAAAATTACCTAAAGGTGGTGGAGTGGGAAGGGCAGAATGAGAATGAGGATTTTCTTTGTTCATATTTGTATATTACTTCATTTTAACCAAGTGAATGCATTGCTTGTTTTTTTTGTTTGTTTATTTGTTTTTTTAAAAAAAACAAAACAAAACAAGCTTTGCTTTTTGCCTATTTATTTTTCATCATAATGCCTGGAGAACTTTGACTCAGCCTTTTACATTCTTTTTTTAGAAGAATTTGTGTGTTATTAAATCCTAAATAAATAAGATGAAACAAGAATTAAAGTATTATTTGTTTCCAAGATGTCCCTGTCTAATCAAATATTCATTATTATAGCTTTTAAAATTATATAATGCCAGAGCTTTTAAAAACCTTACCTGAAAGTGGCATTCTCTTAATACAATCTTGTAGTTTGAAAGTATCTATATATATAAAACCCTAAGATGCAAATAGAGTAAATGGTGGAAAAAATGAACAACTGGTAGCTATGACGTGCGATGACCACCAGGAAGTGCTCATGGAACATGGCAGGCATCAGACATGGTGGGATAGTGCACTGACCACCAAGTCGGCTGTGGCAGGCATAGCCAGGGCACCAGACCAAGGCAGGGCGCCAGTTGCTGACATTGGGGTGAGCCTCTGGTGGTTACTGAAAATTCTTTGCTCCTGTGTTGCAGTCCTGCAAGTGCTCACACCCACTGCTGGCACCTGAGCCGCTGCTTGTACCCACTGCTGGCGCCTGGCACCAGTCCCAGTCATCAGTGGGTGCCGTCAGTGGGTGCGAGAGGGGGCTGCTGGCCCTGATTGCTCCTGAGGCCTTCTCCACCACCCCCTGCTCCTGAGGGGCAATCAGGGCAGCAGCCACCACTCGCACTCACTGACAGCACTGGCCCCGCTCACACCAGCTGCTGGTGCCGGCCCCAATCGCTCTGTGCCATCAGCAGGTGCAAGTGGGGCTGGTACCATCAGCACATCGGAGCGGCAGCTGTGGGAGCAGGGTTGCTGGCAGACAGAAGACCGGGGACTATGGTGGGAGGGGCTGCACAGGGCATGGAGGATGGGCCGAGACCCGCCCCTGTGCCCACCACAGCCTCACTGCCCACAGTTCCTCTCAAGGTGCATGGATTCATGCACTGGTACCCTAGTCCATATATATAAAAACCTAGGCAACCATTATGACTGGAACGACCGGTAGCTATAATGCGCACTGCCCACCAGGGGGAAGACACTCAATGCCGGAGCTGCCCCCTGGTGGTCAGTGCACTCCCACTGACAATCTGACCCAGCAGTCCAACATTTCCCAAAGAGTCTCAGATTGCAAGAGGGCACAGGCCAGGCTGAGGTACCCAACCCATGCATGAATCTGTGCACCTGCCTCTAGCGTATATATAAGACTTAACTTTCAGTAGTCATGCCTGAGGAATTAAAATGTTTTACTGCAGCATTAATGTTATTCTTCACAACCCCATGAGCCTCCCCAACAAAACGTTTAATGCGATATTTTTCTTTACT
>NW_006300210.1:374009-376348 GCF_000327345.1 Myotis davidii | reverse complement strand
GGGGCTGGCCCGCCAGCCAACTGCCCACGGTCCCTCCCCCTGGCTGGCCCCATCCCTGATTGCCCCACCCCCATATTGGGGGCATGGCCAGCCGGACCCCACCCATGCACCAATTCATGCACCAGGCCTCTAGTACAACACAATAAATTCAGGGCCAAATCTAGTTCAATATATTTTCTTAGCTTTAACCATTTCACCTTCACAAAGAGACCCTTAGTTATTAGATTCTCCCTTCCTTTTCTAACTGCAAAGAGTGTATGAGGACAAATTTTTTTTCAAACCCAAACTTGTTCTCTACTACCAATCTTATTGGAGATATTACAAAATGGGTTAACACAATCTATTTTTATTAATATAATTGTAATAGAATACCCATTATGATTCAGGACTGTGTAATGCCAAAGGAACAATAAATAAGGCATAGCCTCTGCATTCTAGGAAATTTGTGTAGTCAGGGGTTTATGAATCACCAAGATGTGTCTCTTCATTGGCAGACTGTCTGGGGAACACATGGAGGCATTTACACAGTTTGAGGAGTGTGTAAGGGCAGAGGAACTTCCCTAAACAAAATTCTTGGCTGAGTTCTGAAGTGTAAGGAGAGCAGCCACTAAAGTAGAGATAACGCACAATGCAAGCCCTAGCTGGTTTGGCTCAGTGGATAGAGCGTCGGCCTGCGGACGGAAGGGCTCCAGGTTCGATTCTGGTCAAGGGCACGTGCCCAGGTTGTGGGCTCAATCCCCAGTAGAGGGAGGTGCAGGAGGCAGCCAATCAAGGATCCTCTGTCATCATTGATGTTTCTCTCCATCTCCCTCTCCTTTCCTCTCTGAAATCAATAAAAAATATATATATTTAAAAAGCACAGTGTAGGAATTAGAGTAGCCAGTGCAAGTCCAAAGGCAAAAGAAAGTGGGTGCCCTCAGAGAAGTGGGTTTTTGTTTGTTTATAATTTTGTTTTGTTTTAAATTCAAATTGATTGAAAATTTTGAAATTTTCAGGACCTAAAAGAGCTAACACGAAAATATATTTTTCTTGAAAGAGAAAAATATAGTTGGAGGGCAAACTTCCTGGTTCCTGATATCATGAATAGTGGCATGGTTATTATAAAGCTACAGTGATCAATAGAATACCCTATTGGTGCAAAAGTAGTGAAATAGATCAAAGGAACAGAATAGAATCTAAATACAGACCCACAAATTTATGGACAACTAATATCTGACAAAAGTTCAAAGGCAATTAATTCAGCATAGAAAGGATTTTTCAGCAAATGGTATTGAATTGATAGGATATTCATATACAAAACAAAACACAACTCCATGCAATCTTCACACCATAAACAAAAATAACTCAAAATGGCCCTGACTGGTTTGGCTCAGGTGATAGAGCATCGGCCTGCAGACTGAAGGGTCTCAGGTTCAATTCCGGTCAAGGGCATGTACCTTGGTTGTGGGCACATCCCCAGTGAGGGGTGTGCAGGAGGCAGCTGATCGATGTTTCTCTCTCATGGATGTTTCTAACTCTCTGTCCCTCTCCGTTCCTCTCTGTAAAAAATCAATAAAATATATTTAAAAAAATAACTCAAAATGAGTCATAGATTTACATATAAAACCTAAAACCTAAGATATAAAACTATGCAATTTCTAAAAGAAATAAAGTTTTGTAACTTGGATTAGGCAAAATTTCTTAGCTACAACATTACAGCACAATTCATAAAAGAACAATTTGCTAAGCTGGGCTTTTTCAAAATTAGTAACTTTTGTAGTTTTTCAAAAAACAGTATTAAGAGAATAAAAATATAGGTCACAGAAGGGGAAAATATCTGTATAGCTAATATCTGAAATTATTTGTTTGTTTGTTTGTTTGTTCATTGTTGTAATATAAGCTACTAGAGGGCCAGTGTCTTGTTTGTACCTTTACGTGTTGTGTGTCTAACATCTAGAATAGTGCTCTGCATACAAATGGTCCTCAAAAAACATTTTCCTAATCAAAGAATTAATGAACTAACAAACAAATCAGCATGTAGTGGAAATTGAAGCTTTGTAAGTCATGAAAGCACCTGAGGATAGGCACAGAGAATTGTTTCTCAAACTGTAGCATGGAATGATAGCATTTTGGAATCTTGTTGAAATATAGATCCTACTTTAGTTAAGTTCTGAGATGGGACTTGAAGCTCCTCTTTCCTAACAAGCTGGAGGTGTTGGCAAAGCAGCTGGTCCTGAGACCACTCTTTTCGAGCCAATGGCACAGGTATAATTCAGCTCAAGACACAAGCAAGAATTGACAATTTCCCCATTAAATTGCACATGGGGTGACCTGCTGAGGAACAATGGCATGGAAAACTA
>NW_006300210.1:373032-373956 GCF_000327345.1 Myotis davidii | reverse complement strand
GGAAAGAGAAATAAAATAAGAGTTGTTTTCAAAGAGGGAAAACAAATAAAATAATTTCAATGAATCTTGGAAAATATCTATTAATAGAGAAAATGGTGACTCTATCCTATGGAGAGTCAACGTTCAAACAAACTAACCCATTCAAAACATCATCTATAAATTTCAGGTGTTAGATTTTCCCTGCTGCTTTCCTCCAAACCAGGTAAATGAGGAAGCTCTGAAATGTCAATCAACTTGGTAGGCCTGCATGTTAACAACTCCAGGAAGATTTTGATAAGGAAAGAAGGTTGGAATTTAATTGTTCAAGTGAGAATTGGGGATTTGCTCTAGATTTCATTAATGTGCTATATCTACCTTGCATTTCTATAGGGAATTGAGAGTTTAAAGTAATGAGCACAGATTTGATGTTCAGGATGAAAAAAAAATCGAAGTTGTCACCAAAGCATACATTTTTCATGGTATTGAATTTTATATAACCTACAATGTGTTTAATCCAGGAGACAAAACATTTCAGGGATGAGGCCCTCCCAATCATATAAGCAGCTCATTGCTCTGCTGAAGAGCTCTGCTGGGCACCTTTTCCTTATGTAGAAATCAAAGTCTGTCTCCAGCCCATTGTTCTAACTCATTCCTGCAGCTCTATGGAATACACATTCCAATTTCTCTTCCAGGTTTCAGATTTTCAAATACTTAAAAGCAAAAATTCGGGCAATAACTCTGAAGCTGCCTCTCTTCAGCACCTGCAAAAGTCTCCACAATGAGCTACATACGCTTTCTTACAGTCACACTGCTCTGAATTTGTCTTCATTGCCTGTGTCCTATTGAAAATCATACCACCTGGCTGGTGTGGCTCCATGGTTGAGCTTCTACTTATGAAACAGGTCACAGTTTGATTCCTGGCCAAGGCACATGACTGGGTTTCAG
>NW_006300210.1:359699-372901 GCF_000327345.1 Myotis davidii | reverse complement strand
ACTACTTTCAGTACATTGGAGCAAAGGACATCCTTAACCCAAACACTATATATGTATCAACATAGTCCAAGTTTATAAGTAGTTTTTACACCACCTATAGGCATCAAGTAAGACTCAATTTAATTCAGAACTGCATTGCTCATTCATGTCAGTGAAAAACTTGGGTCCACATATATATCCTCATACATGCTGTCTCTCATATAGACCACGAATTATATGGGGAAAATATGAGACTATATTCACCAGTGACTGTATAAATTCGGAAAGACATATCCACATACTCTTTTTTTAACTGCAGTTGTCCCGTTATGCAGATAAAGTACGCCTAATTCCATTTGTCTACAAAAAAATTTGTATACATGAAAACACTTTTTGTAAACTGTCACAAAATATAGTATTTACTATTTGTTTCCAATTTTAACCAATGCTATTTATAATAATTAAACCCGTATGTTTTCAAATTAGACAAATCTAGATTTAAAATATAGATCTACTATTCTCTCTCTCTAATTTTCTTAACCTTTCTGACTTTCAGTTATGGTGCCTAAAATGTATTATCAATACCTAAGTTATATGTTTTTGAGGAGGATGATACAAGACAATCTGAGCAAAATGTTCAGTATAAGGCATGGCATATACTAAACAAATACTAAGAGATATCCATAGTTTTGACTCCTTGTAAAAAAACTAATCATCAAGAACAATTTGAATTATTTTATTATATAGCTTGTTATTTATTGGAAAGGAAAAATATATATGGTACATTTTTAAAATAATTCAACTTATAATACATTTTTAAAAATTGACTTAAAATGATGTTCAGTTAGTTAAAACAAGTAGATTAGCTCATTTACTTAAAGTACCAGATGACTATACACTTTGGTTAGAGATACAGATCTCAAATAATCCTCCAAATTATGTAAAATATAATAATATGTATTTTTATAAAAAAATAATTATGCATTTTTATAAAATCCTTACCTTGTTCTTGGCACTGTGCTAGGTAAAGTATGGACCTTCATGTGAACCTATGATCAACCTGTGGGGCAGCGATTGCATTTATTTTACAGAGGAATAAACTGGAATATAGAGAGTTGCTAGCCATGTAGTTTGAAATATGAGAAAGACAAAACTTTATAAAATGAGGGCTATTAAAGCATGCCTTGCTTTAAAAAAACAAAAAACAAAACTATGAGCAAGAATGCTCTTCAATAACTAAGATCACACAGGGGATGAATTAAAACTTTGAGAAGAAGCAAAAGGGCAATAATTACTCACTGTACTGAAAATATTTATTTAATACGTTTAGAGATAAGGGAATAAAGTCTTGGGACTCAGGAACAAAAAAAAAAATCAAAAACCTAATAAGTAAGAGCAAGAGGTTATATTAAATTTTGATGTGGGAATAGATGTCTAAAAGAATTTAATATAACTGCAGTGACATCTTACTACAAAACTAACAATATTATTAACTAGAGGCCCAGTGCACAAATTCATGCATGGGAGGGGGGTGGACTGCAGGAGGTTGGCCGCTGGCCCCAAGGAGGGAGCAGGTCCTTGACCCCCCTGGGAAAAGGGCTGTGTCTGCCTCCACCCATCCCCAGTTCCCTGTCCCAGACCAGCCTGAAGGCCCCGATGGGGTCAGGAGAGGAGGTAATGGTCGCCGGGCCGGGAGTAGAAGGAATGGACGCCAGACACCAACATTGCCATCAGCACCCCGCCACCACGCGGTTCCCCATCTCCCCCACTCCACCTTCCCTCATCCTCCTTCCCTCGCCACCGCACCACCACCATGGTGGGTGGGCAGCCCCCAGGGAAAGGAGAGAGGATGGGAGTGAGACAAACCCTTGTGTCAAGAGCTGACTTGCAAAAGGTCGTATGAAACCCCGACCCAGAAGCAGGTCTGTGCAAATGGTTTAGCACCAGGGGCCAATGGGGGCTGGCCAGAGGGGGGAGGGGCTGTGGGAGGTTTGCTGTGGGAGTGCACTGACCACTACGGGGCAGTTCCTGTGTTGAGTGTCTGCCCCCTGGGGTTGGCCGCTGGCCCCAAGGAGGGAGCAGGTCCTTGACCCCCCTGGGAAAAGGGCTGTGTCTGCCTCCACCCATCCCCAGTTCCCTGTCCCAGACCAGCCTGAAGGCCCCGATGGGGTCAGGAGAGGAGGTAATGGTCGCCGGGCCGGGAGTAGAAGGAATGGACGCCAGACACCAACATTGCCATCAGCACCCCGCCACCACGCGGTTCCCCATCTCCCCCACTCCACCTTCCCTCATCCTCCTTCCCTCGCCACCGCACCACCACCATGGTGGGTGGGCAGCCCCCAGGGAAACGAGAGAGGATGGGAGTGAGACAAACCCTTGTGTCAAGAGCTGACTTGCAAAAGGTCGTATGAAACCCCGACCCAGAAGCAGGTCTGTGCAAATGGTTTAGCACCAGGGGCCAATGGGGGCTGGCCAGAGGGGGGAGGGGCTGTGGGAGGTTTGCTGTGGGAGTGCACTGACCACTACGGGGCAGTTCCTGTGTTGAGTGTCTGCCCCCTGGTGGTCAGTGCATGTCATAGCGACTGGTCAACCCGTCATTCCGGTCGTTCGGCTCTAACAGTCTCTTAGGCTTTTATATATGCAGATGTTTTACAGGCTTTCTATTTTAAATTCAACACAATAAAACTATATTAGGCCATGAAAATAGTCTTTATTTTTTCCATTTAGGCTGCAGTTACTTAGACAAACTTAGGGCTGGTTAACTTTGCAAAACACCATGTATATAATGCTGTTGTTTGTTTGGTATTTAATATTTTTTAAGTAAAGTGATAGTTATGGTTATTTTTTTTTCTTTAGGAAGTAGGTAGACAGAAAAAGGACAAGAAGGGGAATAAGGCCCAGCCCCAGTCTGTTCTGGGTGTTTTCAAAAAGGTGTCAGCATTACTTGGTCACTATAATTTACATTTCTGGGTATGGGAACCATGCCAGGCCCCTGGGCAGTCAAGGCCGGTGGGAGCACAGAGTCTTTGTTATCAATACAACAGAATGACCAAAGGCCGCTCTGGGCATGAGCCTGATTGGAATGTTCAAGGATTCTGAGCCTGGGAATCCTAATCAGGCCAAGATACCATGAGTGGGTGCAAGGACACAGTACACTGTGCCCTTCAGTAGCCAATATGATTGATGTAACTATTGGCATGAAGCCTTTGTCTAATTAGTGTAAAAGTAGGTTACTGACCATCGAGTTGGCTGGAGTATTGAGAGAGAGCAGCTAGTCAGATGGAGTGTGGGCAGGAGAGACAGGAGAAGCTGCTGAGCTGGAGAGCTCAGCTACTGCTATGATGTGAGGCGGTGAGTCTGGGGCAGCATGCAACTGCTCAGAACAGGACTGTGGGCACAGAGACTAATGCTGCAATGGGAGAAAGATATGTATTCACCAGCCGGTGTCGGCCGGCCTGCCCATGTGGACTTTGCTGTAAAGGCCTGTTTTGTGTGATGGCTGTGTGGCCACTGGCTTCTGCTCATTCTTATACCCCCACAACTTCTCGTGGCCTCTCCATCTGCACCTCCACCGAGGATTGGCCTGTGTCTCTGTGAGCAGAAGATAGAGGAGGGACTTGGACTAAGTTCCCAACAGTTTGTCCAGTGGGCAGGGTTCGAGAGGGACCTTCCCTGGTGTCGTCCAATGGAAGAATTTAGGAGAATACATGGACTCAGCACAACTCAGAACACCAGAGCTCGTGCAGGGCTCTGGCTGTGCTCTGACACTGGGCTAAAAGAACTCAAGTTCCAATAGTAATTCCCCATCAGGGAAGCATCACTTTAGCCGGGCTTTCCTTTTTGTGTCATCCTAAATTCTTCTGAATGATTAGATCTCCCTTACTGATACATTTTTGTGTCAGCATCCTACAAAGGTTAATTTAAAAAGTGCAGGAAACTCTACGCATTGATGGCATCTCCCCAGGGCTGAACATTATGTTCTATTTGCTTTCTTTCATGTATGAAAATTAATCACTTCAGGAGCATTAAAGGGCTCCTTTGCAGGGAGCCAGATTGCATTTCAGGCTCCTCGTTTACCGCAATACTAAAGAACGGTCCGCAGGTATTTGTGCTTTACAAAATTTATTTTCTGATTCCGTTGAAGTATTCCTGAATCTTCTGTTCTTGTTGAGCTGCATGTCTCTGGAGTTTTAAGTTCTGTGGTTTACTTGAATTTTTAATCATGCATTTTTTTATACCAACACTTAATACCCATAGCATATTCAATTCTCCTCTATGGACACATATGTAGTGCAGGTAGAATTTAAAGAAACAAAGAGCTTTTGTTTTTGTTTTTTATATTTTATTGATTTTTTACAGAGAGGAAGGGAGAGGGATAGAGAGTTAGAAACATCCATGAGAGAGAAACATCGACCAGCTGCCTCCTGCACACCTCCTACTGGGGATGTGCCCGCAACCAAGGTACATGCCCTTGACCAGAATCGAACCTGGGACCCTTCAGTCCGCAGGCTGATGCTCTATCCACTGAGCCAAAGCGGTTTGGCAAGAAACAAAGAGTTTTGATCAAATCATTTTCCTTAAGACATGACACATTTTCTCTTACTAGTTAATCAGTTTGAAGGTTTGCAATAACTTAGTTATAAGAATTTGAATTCTTTAAATCGAGATTGGCTCAATTCTGTGGGAAAATCAGCCCTAGTTTTAAGCAAAATTTTCTTTGGGAGCTTGTGATATGTGCAAAGTGCACAGAGAGGAGAAACAGAAAAATAAGATTGGCCTTAACCAGAGCAAAAATATGATAATCATAATTAACACAATTCTCCATGAAACATCAGATCATAGTAGAAGTCACTGGTATTAAGCCTCTCACTGATATTCTCCTGCCAGTGAATTCTACTGTCAGTGAATACTAAATCGAGGAAAATTTTTAAAATTAATTAATTACTTTATTTATTTCTATTTCATTGTTGATAGTATTGCAAATGTCCCAGATTTCCCCCTCCTCTGCCCTCCTCCAACCAGCTCCTGCCCAACCCCAGGCCTTCCCCACACTATTGTCTATGTCCATGGGTTATGCACATATGCATATGAGCTCTTTGATCTCTTTCACTCTCCCACCTCCTTCACCTCTGAGCTCTATCACCTTGTTCCATGAATCCATGCCTCAGGGCCTGTTTTGTTTGCCAGCTTATTTTGTTCATTAGATTCCACATATAAGTGAGATCATGTGATATTTGTCTTTCTCTGACTGGATGTTTTGCTTAGCATAATCATCTCCAAGTTCATCCACGCTATATCAATGGGTAAGGTTTCCTTCCTTTCTACAGATGTATATTATTCCACTGTGTAAATGTACCAAAGCTTTTTTATCCACTCATCTGCAGATGGGCACTTGGGCTGTGTCCAGATCTTAGCTATTGTAAATTGTGCTGCTATGAACATAGGGGTGCATATATTCTTTCTGATTGGTGTTCCGGATTCTTAGGATATATTCTCAGAAGTGGGATCGCTGGGTCAAATAGAACTTCCATTTTTAAATGTTTGAGGAAACCCCATATTGTTTTCCATAGTGGCTGCCTGAACCTGCGTTCCCACAGCAGTGTGCTAGGGTCGCCTTTTCTCGGCATCCTCGCCAGCACTGCTGTTTGTTGATTTTTTGATGGTTGCTGTTCTGGCAGGTGTGAGATGATACCTCATTGCTGTTTTAATTTACATAATCCTAATCCATGCCAGCCAGTCACTCAGGATCCTTTGATATCCCTCTCTCCCTCTTTTATTGGCTTGCACCTCCTTCCATTCTGTAATAGGCCTCGGACCTGGTTATTATCTGGGTCCAACCTGGCATCATCTCTCTTGAGAATGGATTTCTGTTGAAATTCCATATTCTTCTCATCCTTCATATGCTCTGAGAACCTCTGCTCAGGAGTTCTTGTGTTACTGGCTGAAAGGCTGACAAGGATGCTTGTCTCCTAGTTGATCAGCATCTACCAGGGGAAAAAATAGTAAATAGTACACTGGGAAATCAGACAAGACCTCGGTCAATTAACATCACCAGAAAAGTCCTGATACTTTGTATTATAATAGTCCGGCCAGGTACATAAAAATGGAATTTCAATCATGATCAAACACCAGGCAAATGTAAATGAGGAAAGAGGCTCAATTAAAACCAAATACTAAACCATGTTTATAGTAATAGATCTATGTAAAAAAAAAGATATTAATATTTACATTTTCTAAATTTTAAGTTTGAAATTATTTCCCAATAAAACATTTCTGTAAAAGTGTGTTGAAATATTAATTTATGTTGACAGAAGGAATTATAATTTTTTTCTTATACTTTTCAATTAGAATATATTTCCATTGCAATATGTATATACCTGTCCTTCCATAAAACTTCAACAGTGAGTTTTTGTTTCTTTTTATTAAAATGTTTTAATGTTGATATTATTGCAAACTTCTCCCATTCCACCCACCCCTTGACTCACCTCCACCTCTCCTTCCCTCTCCCTTGGTTTCACTGAACTATTGTCCCTGTCCATGCAATGTGCATATATGTTCTTTAGCTAATCCTTTCTTATCCTTTCACTCCCCACCCCTCTCCTCTGGCATCCTCCGGTCTGTTTCATGTGTCAGTGCTTCTGGTTCCATTCTATTCTTCAGGTTATTTGTGCATTGAGTTTAAATAAATGTCTACTTAGTTCTACGGCTAACTCCTACAGTTCTTTTTAAAAGTGGCTAACTTGGAACATATTTATGAATTATTAAATATATATTTATTCACAAATGCATGTATTTTAATAAATTTAAAAAATAAGAGTTTACTTATTAAAATTAAAATGTTGACAGTTTTAATGAATTGATAAGAAAAGATACTATCTGCCAGGGGGTATCTCACCTTTTTATAAAAACACCTTTTTATATTATGAATATCTTTATTTAATTGGTAATATTCTTTTATTTTCTATCCATTTTAAAAATCTCAGAATTACAAAAAGGTGATTGCATTTTATTATGTAGAAATGCAAAAATGAATGTCAGCTTCAATAATAAACTGTCATATGTAGACCTAATATCACAAGTATGTACTTATAAATCATAATTTGTATTTATCAACTACCATATACTTCTTAGATCACCAACGTACTTTTCATTAAGTAACAATAAGCAAATTATAAATCTCAAAACCTTTTAATTGATTAAAACATAGTTGGGCATATAAAAGTTTATTTTTATTCTTAGTTATTTAGTTTTATTTATCTTTTTATTTTTACTCTTTCTATAATTTATTTGTTCTAGAGGTTTTTGTTTAAATTAATGAGGTATATTGAAAACAAATGTCATTTTGAGAATAAAATGACATTTAATTTCATGAGAGTTTATGACAACTCTAAGATTTTTCTTTAATACCGCTCTACTAAGCAAAATGATAAAAGTTAATAAATGAGAAACATTTGTTAATAATGTAATTGATTTTGAGAGAGAAAAAAGGCAGAGAGGGAGAGAGAGAGAGAGAGAGAGAGAGAGAGAGAGAGAGATCAATCATTTGCCTCCTGGATGTGCCCCAAGGTGGGAACAAACCCACAACCTAGGTACATATGTGCCCTGATGAGGAATCAAACTTTTGGTATATGGGATGACACTCCAACTGAGTCACCCAGCCAGGGCCATTTGTTAATAATTAAATGAGGAGAAAAAAAACTGAAATAAAAAAATGGGAGGGCAAATTTAAATATCATTTGCTGCTTTCTAAGAGTATTGGAAAGATACTGTTATTAAAACAGTGCCATTCTTACTTGTAGAGCACCTCCCCTATTAAGACATTGCATTGTTTCCCGGGACCCAGTCACCTTTGGTCTATTGCCTAGAATTATCTGATGTCCAAAATGGCTACTCATTCTGATTTATGGACAAAAAACATCCTCCACCCACAAACTATTTAACCTCACCAAAGTTTTTTATACATCCCAAATACTCATGCTTTAGGCCAATGGTAGGCAAACTCATTAGTCAACAGAGCCAAATATCAACAGTACAACGATTGAAATTTCTTTTGAGAGCCAAATTTTTTCAACTTAAACTATATAGGTAGGTACATTGTTATTAACTTACTTAGGGTACTCCTAAGGCTTAGGAAGAGCCACACTCAAGGGGCCAAAGAGCCGCATGTGGCTCGCGAGCCACAGTGTGCTGACCATGGCTTTAGGTTAACACATCAGAGCCCAATAATAAAATGCAAATATGTTGAAAAGAGAAGTAACCATCAGGAAAAGTAGCATACTTGACCCTTGCCAATCAATACAGATTTTTTTCTAAAAAACTCACCTAACTAAATTCTGAGTCTCTGCCAAACCGGTAAGTTGAAAATCATTAATTTTGTGTTCTGTAAGTGGTAACTTTGCCACTGAAGTTATAGAACCTCGTTTTCAAATTGTGCTATCCTCTAATTTTGAATCTACTAATTCATTTACATCTATAAACCTCCAGGATTGAGAAGTTATCTTTGTGGTTAATCTAAATTGGTAGTAATTTATTTATGATCTATCTTCATATTTAAAAAAGTACACTTCTATAAATTTATCAGTAGCTTTGTTTATGCAAGTACCTAATTATTTTATAGGAGATTTTTTTTTAAAGAAATAAAAAAAAATTAGAAACAAAAAACCATTCAGTATGCTCCACTGGCTGTGAATAGGAATTTTAAAATAGGCTACAATGCACCCTTCAATGTCACAATCACTTGTTTATAAGTTTTGTCTCTGAGGGACCTTTGATCTGAACCCTACTTCCCATCTTGCAACTTCAATATATATAATGTTGATTCATTATTTTCTGACATTTTGCTTCCTAGCGAGCAGATGAAACTCTAAACTGCTATATAAAAGCAATTTCTAATGGTGCTTCCAACACCTAAGAGGCAGTCTATTTTTCAATGGTTCGTTTCGATTCCAAATCTCAGGTTTTGAGGTTCTGAATTGGTGATTTCAGAAAAACGTACACTTTTTTTTTAACCTTACTAGTCTAAGGGGTTTTGATGATTTAAAAAAATCTTCTCTGAGTGTGTGCATGTAAATTTTTATTATGAGAATTGTGAAGTATTCAGAATGAAGCCCATTGCCTGGCACACCGTTTGGGAAGCCATTACTATTGCCCTAAGCATGTTTATTACTTTATAGTGAATAATCATGCATTTATTCTATAACCTTGTCCAGATTTCATTGATTGCAGAGAAATGAAACATAAGACAAATCACATTTGATTAAATATCAAAATAAAAATAGGTGATGCCGTTATAATAACCTGGTTATTAGTTAACAGGAATGGAATGAAGGGGACAGTAGATAATATAGGCATGGCATTGCACAGCCTGCCAGAAAGCTGCATTTAACACTCTTCACATCTGTGCTCTGCTGATTGATGAGGGGAAGGGACTGGATAAAGGCAGTTTAGACACATATCCAGTAAGGTCTGAGTGACTGGGAGGTGTTTGTCTGTCTGTCACACCTGAGAACAAATTAGTGGCCAGGATAAGTGTGGCCACAGCAAGCTTGTAAAATCTGAATATTGAAACTTCTAAACAAAGGAGCCACTCTTTCTACTCTCTCTGGCCACAAGGCTTCTGTCAGAGGGGGACGACTTCCCCTGCACCCACGTGGTTCATGGCCAGTGCGGGACTCCACACAATGTACTGATGGACTGTCATTAGCTGAACTACACCCGACTGCAACACGGAAGGGAAACTCTGGACACTGGCCTGGCTTTGGCTCTACTGGAAGCCTGGGTGTATCTCATCCAGGACTGGCTTACGGGGCATGGATTCTCATTCTCCCTTGGGGGCTTTTGAAAATTATTATTTCAGCAGTACCCCAGAAACCGCACTCCCACTCCCATGAGCAAGGGAGGGATTTGATCCTCCAGCAACCCAGCAACCTAGTGATTACTATTTAGTAAGGCTAAAAAAACAAACAAACAAAAAACAAACACTTTAGAACTTGAGATAAGGCAAAGGGAGGATAGCAGGTACCTTCAATATCATAGGCATTGTTTAACAGAGCTACCTGGATTATTTACCTTTCTAGGAGAATGCATCAATGTTTGACTTTGCCATTTATCTCGATTACAACCCCATTGCACGGAATTATTCACTAGCTAAAAGACTATTGTCTAAAAGTTATGCAAATGATATCTTTATGATAGACATAACCTAAAAAGTTAAGGTTTTGATTCCATTGATTTATAGGTTATTAACTAGTTTCATATATAATGTAATAATTTTATTCTCATGCTTAATTTCCACTGCTTATTAATTGCTCATTTCAAAAAATAATATTAGAATCAGCTTTACAATCTTGCTGGTTTCTTCATGAGTAAGGTAAATGCATTTGTGACAAGTTTATGAAATAACTTCAATATGGTACATTGAAAATTAACAGGCATAATTCAAGTCATTCTATATTGAATAAGAATCTTTTAAAACTTGTTTTGAAAATTATAATACGGTATCTTCAATCATATTACAGTAATTAAATCAGTTTAAATTTGGTGCAGCCTTTATGAACTTATTTTTACCATGGAACTTCTCATGTAAAATACATGAAATTCCATCTAAATGGCCTGGAATATGGTTGAAAATGGCAGCCTATTGACCCTACAGTGTTGGTGATACCATTGACACCATAATGACTAAATGCCTTGGTTATCACAATGTTTCTCCTAAAGCCTTGCTCAGTACATGCTCTCCATCCAATGTCACCTTACTAATAATTTTTATCATTATTCCCCCACATGCAGGAGTTACCAGTGTATCTCATTTCCCAGGATGGGACCCAGTTGATGCAATCCACCAAGATCAGCTTCAAAGCACCTGGAAGAGTGTAGAGAATGGAGCTGTGTATGCAAACAGAGACTCTCCAGGGAAATTCTTTATTATCTGAAATTTGTACAAATTCCCTTTATCCAATGGCATGTCCTTATTTTTATTTCAAGTCGTCATCACTAGAGAAGGCCATCTAAACTGAAGCCATCATTTTATATCCCCAACATGTGAACTATTACTATGACTCATAAATATCCTGTCAATTTCAAAATGAATAACATTTCATCGAATTGTAACTAATGTGTTGACTAATGTTTTTGACTGTGACCTAGTATAAAAGAATCAACAACTATCAAGCTGGCTGAATTGGTAAGAATCCTTCCTCTGGAATCCCGCATCTAAGAGAAATGCAGAGAACAGAAGGAGCAAGGCAGAGCTCCTCCCCGGAATAGAAAGAGAGCCCTTTTCTAAGACAGGAACAGAACGTACCAAAATGCTGAGATCTGTACTGGGTTGATTTTATGGAGGCCCTGGGTGGCTTTTGTTTCCTGAAGTTTATGTTTATTTGCCTTTTGAAACTTCTCATTTAACAGGAAAACTTTCTCCTTCTTAGAATGTTAATGATTGGGATGCACCCTGATGTTAATGAGATACCAGTGGGGTGATAATGGAGTTGTAACAAAACTAGCTTAACTCCTATGAAAAAAATTTCATAATGTGTTTAGTTCTTTCTCCTTTTCCACTGATATCTTCTAATATGACTTTTACTCACCCTACGATTTCAAATCTTCTGAAGTTCAAATATCATATCCTACAATAGCATCAAACTCAGGTGTATACCTCTAAGACTCCCTAGACCCCAAAACATTCTTGAACCCAGAGTATATGCAGAACTGCACAATTCATATGTGTGCATACACCTTTCAGAATTTATTCTTAGCATTATTATTACTAATTGTTCATGAGAATCCTTTGCAGGTGAACGATATGAATTAGAGAACTCTGAGCAGAAGCATCTCCTCTAATGTCCATCCCTTTACTGGTCTCATGGGCCATTTATTCGTACACCCCCCCAGCACATTACCAAAAAATAAACAAATACGGTCTGTTCTTCATATCTGCAGGTTCTATATTTGTGAATTCAATAAACCCTGGATTGAAAATATTTTGAAGTGGCACTGTTGCTGACATGTACTATGTACCATAGTTAGGCCTACAGTGATTATGTCTGTACTGAACATGGATAGACATTTTGTTCTTATCATATGCCCTAAACAATGTAACAACTACTAACATTGCATTAGGATTACAAATAATCTAGTGATGAATTAAAGTATGTGGGAAGGTGTGCTTAAGCTATATGCAAATACTATATCATCTATAATAATAAAAGTGCAATATGCTAATTAGACAGGACGTCGTTCCAGACAACCTTATGGATGAAGCCAGGGCTGCGAGGGAAGCCTGAGTCCTGGGTGCCAGAGGGAAGCTGGTGCCGGCAGCTGGGGAAAGGAGGGCCTACTCTTGTGTGAATTTCGTGCATTGGTCCTCTAGTTTTATATAAAAGACTTGGTCATCCTTAGATTTTGGTATCCATGGGATTCCTGGAACCAATCATCAGCAGATACCAAGGGACAAATGTACTTCAAACAAAACAGGCTTTATTGAACAACTGTTATCTCTTAAGTCAAGGGAGAATTTTGCAAGAGTACGAGGATTCTGTTTCTCCACAGTTCACTGAATGTTCACTGCATCCTTTGAATAAATGTAAAATACATATAAAAAAACAAAGTCCAAGTTCTCTTCATATAATCCCCTGACATAAAGAGTTGATCTAGGTCTGTAGGATTTTGTACTGCATTTCTGCAAAATTGTTCCTAAACGTATTTATATTCTTGAACATAAGTTGTCCAAATATGCACCATATAGATATAAATATTTGTGCCAGGAGATATATAATCGTGTGTCTGGTATTTTCATTGTAAGCATGTTTGCCATACACATCTTTGCCACAAATATTTTCAATGCAGAACTAATTAGGTATATTTTCCATAGTTTGGAAAACTTTTGGTTTTAAAGAATGGGAGGGATGACTGTGCTCAGAAAGGATTTGCAAAACAATATCTTTTCATTTTTTAACATGGTATAAAACCTGACTTTACATGCAGAAATGCAATATGGCTTTTATGATCATCCACTATTTTAAGATTACCACATATAGTCTATTCATTGCTGTATAGACCACAAGGAGGGCTAAGATTTATCTATATATATAAAAAGCCAGCAACCGTAATAGCCATAATGACCATAACAACCAGTTGCTATGACACCCTCTGTGGTCAGTGAACTGGACCAATCATGGGGTGGGGTTGGCTGGCCAACCTCGCAGCCCCTCCCCCCTGCCGGCCCG
>NW_006300210.1:358850-359638 GCF_000327345.1 Myotis davidii | reverse complement strand
CAGCCCCTCTACCCAGCTGGCCCACCCCTGATCACACCCGCTCACCCCAATAGGGGGCGGGGCTGGGTGGCCAACCTCCTGCAGCCCCTTCCTCCATCCAATCCCTCCCCAGATCAGCCCCCACCCCTTCAGGGGGAGGGCTGCCCGGCCAACCACCCATGTCCCTTCCCCCAGGTCACTGGACCCCAATCAGCAACCCCACCCCATTCAAGGGCAGGGCCAGCCAGCCCACCACCCACAGCCCCTTCCTATGGCCAGCCCCACCCACAATCAGCCCCTCAACCCCAATTGGGGGTAGGGCCCACCAGCCAATTGCTCATAGCCACTTCCTCCAGCTGGCCCAGCCCTGATTGGGCCCCTGATTGGACCCCGATCAGGGCAGGCCAGCGGGCCAACCTCCCTCTATCTCCTCCTCCCTACAGGCCCAGCCCCGATTGGCCCCTATTGGGGCCGGGACAGCCAGACCCCACAATGCACGAATTCATGCACTGAGCCTCTAGTATAATATAAAAGTGGGCATACTGCAAAAACTTTGTCAATGGAGAAATAAAACCAAATTGACAAGATTTAAGTACATTAAGTCTGCTAAATGCAAACCAAACTGTCAGCCAGTTATTTTATCTTTTACAACAAAATTGCCTTATGGTCAATTAGTTGTGCTGTGAAAATGTTTGTGGCGGAAATACTTGCAGTGAAAATGGTGTGGCAAAGATGTTTATGACAAAAATGCTTAAAGTAAAAATATCTAGAAGCATATAATAGTCCTGAAATTGGCTATAATGCTAATA
>NW_006300210.1:356656-358640 GCF_000327345.1 Myotis davidii | reverse complement strand
GAGCTAGGGTCTGTCACAATCTAAACATCCTGATGGACAAGCAAACACCAGGCTAGGGTCCCGGCCAGCACGGCGGAAGTTAGTCCTGGGTCCGGCTGCCTGCGACATGACAGCGGGAGGGAGCTGTGAAAATGGAGCCATGCTGCCATCGGATTTGCCTCTGGGTCCCTCCCCACTGCCTGAAGGCTCTGGGGAGCCAGATCCATGCTGCCATCAGACTGGCCTCTTGGTCCCTCCCCCCGGCCTGCAGGCCCGGGGAACCGGAGCCATGCTGCAATGGGACTGGACTCTATCCAAAGAGTCCCAAATTGTGAGAGCGTGCAGGCTGGGCTGAGAATTTTCGTGCACTGGGCCTCTAGTTTCTTTATAAAAACAAAGGAAAAGCATAACAGATGATGGGACTTTAAATTTGAATTGATGATCTGATTTCTTAATCAAGGGAAGTGCATACACTCAAACCCCAAATGTCTTAAAACAGTAATACAAAGAGAGAATTGTGAATATAAGGGAGGAGGGGAACAAAACAAAACACAAACCTGTGTTTTAGTTGATTAACCTTTTTCATATGCAAACAAAAAGAATCTCAAGCTAATCAAGTACATCTCTTTTTAATATAGCAGATTGCTCATTTCTTACAGCAATATTCTACTAATGGATGATGACAAGAAATGAATGCTTATCCATGAAGTAAACCGACATGTTGAATAAATTAGGAAAGCTGTCACAATTAATGTGATTTAATGTTCATATGAAAATTAAACAGGTTGGGAGAAATATAGAAAAATGATGAATAAATATAGGAATTGGTATCTGTGAAATGTCTTTGAAGTATGCTCAATAGCTCATTTTCTTTTTGTCGTTTAAACCTTTAGAGTTAAAAAGATTTAGGAAATTCTATGCGAAACCAAGATCTTCAGAGCAGCAGGACATAGTCTTACTTTTGCTTCTCTGGCTTCCTCTTTCTTCATTTGTAATGTGTACAAATCAATCTTATCATCAAGTATCTGAACAAATTAAAAATGTATGAAGGTCCTAAATTTTGACCAGTTTACCAATTCCAGCCAAAATGGTGATGTAGGTCAGATTTGCTGTAGGACACATTCAGATTTCTCCAACCCTTGCTTGGTATAACTTTTCTCTATTTTCATCCCCATAATAGTTATTTCAGGTCATTTTTTAAAGAGTCCTATGCATTCCAAATATATAGTCACATGCCATATAATTATGTTTCTGTCAAGTAGAACCGCATATGTGATGGTGATATGCCAGCGAGCCTGGGTGTGTAAGTTCCATCTAGGTCTGTGTAAGTACACTTTATGATCTTCACATGACAATATTACCTAATGCCAAATTTCTCAGAACAATACCCATTGTTAAGTGGCCTATGACTGTGTTAGATTAAAAAAAAAAAATTCACACTAATATGTTTAGGACCCAATTACTATTGTCCAACATAGCATTCTCCATCTATATTTGCTAGTCTTTGAAGATGAAGTTTAGTAGTTGAATATTGTGAATATAAAGATCATTAGAAAAATAATCTGTAGGAAAGAGCTGTTAAATAGAAAAGGCTCTTTATGGCCAGTAAATGCATGAGCCTAGATTTCATTCCGATACTACAAAGATCTGAATTATGAACAAATGATAAATCAGGAGAATTCGGAAGACAATTAAAACTTGTCTGAGTCCCAGCAGAAGCTGGAATAGGATTTATAATTAATGAAGGCAAACTAGGAAGAGACTAGTATCACAGTAGTAGGACCAGGATAATACAGAAATGAAAAAAAATATGTCATCATGCAGTTGTCCTTAGAACTACCAAGATGACTTCCATAGCCTGACCTATGGGGTGAAAGCTGATATTGTATGGAATTGATAAATGTTCTCCTATGCCAGGAACTATTAGGAGGTCAAATATTGATAAAAACAAAACAAAAACAAAACTTAAAAAAAATGCAAACCACTTAGTCAATTATCTTTAGGT
>NW_006300210.1:351286-356306 GCF_000327345.1 Myotis davidii | reverse complement strand
TGAGAGCAGTGGTTCTCAACCTTCCTAATGCTGCGACCCTTTAATACAGTTCCTCATGCTGTGGTGACCCCTAATTTCCTTGTTACAAATTGAACATAATTAAAGCATAGTGATTAATCACAAAAACAATATGTAATTATATATGTGTTTTCCGATGGTCTTAGGCGACCCCTGTGAAAGGGTCGTTCGACCCCCAAAGGGGTTGTGACCCACAGGTTGGGAACTGCTGCCTTAGAGCAATCTGAGAGAGAAAGAATATGAAAGAATGACAGAAGCTAAAGTGGCATTTATTATCTAATCTCAAAAGTGACATCTCATGTCTTCCATTCTGTTGATGATACAGACCAACCCCTGTAAAATGTGTGAGGAAACTCCCCAAAGGTGGGAATTCCAGGAGACTCAGATAACTGGGCGTCATCTTATGGCTGGCTACTGTGGCACGAGAATCAAATACACATTTTGTATGAAAAAAATGCTTATTGAGTCAGCCAACTAACCAACTATCCTCAAGTAAGGATTAAAAGAGTAAGATATAATGTGGCTCATGTGCTTAAAAATTAATGTACAAATAGAGCTAACCACATGTAAATGAGAGCTGAGTTAGTTCTAAACGTTACTGTTCTGAGCACACGAGTTAAATAGAATTAAACACACAAGAACACATACACACACCGTAAGTGGTTAGTTTGGAAAAGCACTTCTGTTTCACTAACACTAGATACTATTTCAAGTTGTTCCTATTCCATTTTATTTGGCAGGAATTAATTTTATACTAGACATCAGAATTTAAGGTGATTTTATATGAAGAAATCATATAGTGATTTCAAAACAAATCAATAAAAGATTTCAATGTAAAGGATATGAATAGAAGACATAAGACACACACACACACAAAAAAACTAATTTCTTGTAATTTATAGAATATTGGGCCTCCAATGATGCCCATGGCCTAATTGCTAGAATTTATAAACATATTACATTATATGCAAAATGGCAAATAAGGCTGCTGATGGATTTAAGGTTGCTACTCAACTGACCTTAAATCAGAGAGATTATCCTGGATTATCTGTTGGAGCCCAATTTAATCACAAGGATCATGAAAACTAAAGAAAGTGGCCGCACAGGCAATCAGAGTGATATGTGAGAAGCACCTGACCTGATGCTGCTGGCTTTGAAGGTGGATGAAATAGGATCTCGAGTCAAGGACTGCGAGTGCCCTCTGGAAGCTGGAAAAGACAAGGAAATAGATCCTATCCATCACCCGCAGAAAGAAATGCAGCCCTGCCAACACCTGACCTTAAGCCCAGTGAGACCTATATTAGATTTCTAACCTGCAGAACTGAAAGATAATAAATTTGTATGCTGTATGCCACAAGTTTAGGGTGATTTTTTACAATAGTAACCGAAAACTAACATGTTCCCTTGTGTTGAGCAGAAGTCAGTAGTCTACTCCTCCTGAGTTAGAAAAAAGTTGAGCCTTCCTCCCATGTCTTTCTCCTTTACCTTCACAAGGAATACTTCCCTTTTGACACTTCCGGTCACCAGATGTGTGAGAGCCTTCTCCTGCCAGCAGTTCTCTGTGACACCAGCTGAGTGCCCTGCAATTTAACTGAATTCTGATAATAGGTACCTGGAGATAGCTGCCGATCCCACAGGGTAAGCACTTTGGGGTTTTTATGGAGGCTTCCTCACATAGTTATGATCCATCATAAGTTCCATTTTCAGCCCTTTTCCTTTCTCAAGAGGATGAGGGGTGCAGATGAAAATTCTAAACTTATAATCAGGGCCTTGGTCATCAGTTCCTGGAGGCAGAGATCAATAGATATATAGTTTTTATTGTCTTACATTCCCCAAAGTAGTAACTAAATGAATGCAAATAGAATGAGAGAGAATTTCCAGTGTCACCTGAGCTAAAATTTAAAAGACTGATAATACCCATTGTTAAAATGAAATGTGGAGAACTTTATGTTCCCGTATTACTTTCTTGTGAGTGTAAATTCAATTACATAAACCAACATGATGTAATTCATACTTCATATTATGATTTAATTTTAGAAAATAATATTCTCTCCCAATAATGAATTTTGTTATCTGCTAATATCACATTTGAAGCCAGACTCATTTTAAGGATTACTCTTTCAATTTAATGATTTGAAAATGATTTTAATTTATGATTTTCATAATTGCATACAATGGATGTTTTATATCAATTAAATAATTGTAAACAAGTGATTTTCTATATTTCATTTAGAATGAATCATCTTTTCTATTCTCTGAATAAATATTTACAATAAAAAGGTCTCCTTTCATGTTTATCTGACATGGGTTGAGATATCGGCAATAGCTGTTATGAAGATGAAAGCTGTTTTTTCTAAATTTTAAGTTCTTGAGAATTGTCATACTTTTAGTAGCACTACAAGAAATATACATTTTGAATAAAAATTTTTTCATATATTTAATTTTAATGGTGACTTTGTGGCCTTATGTTTTGCCAAAATCCATTTTATCTACATATACTTGAGTTCTGTACCATCATTAATACAGCAGCTTTTCACAGTAGTGGAGCTCTGGTTATTTTATTGTAGAAATAGCTTATTTTTAATTGAAGTGCTTCATGTAGTAATTTTATTCTCTCTTCTTTTTTTCTAGTTACTTTATTCTTTAGGTGACTCATGCATGAATTCATACAAGCCCATTTTAAAATTTAAGGCACCAGTGATTTTTGAAATTCATTTCAGAGATATAATAGACTCAATATTCTGTAAAATTTTAAGATATAGAGTCAAATGATTCTGCTCCAAGAACATTATTTTACACTTTCACATAAACTGGATACTTTATTACTACATTTATTCAATCCTATTAATATGGTCGGTATAGTACTATACATAGAAGTAGTTATAGTTGCTATTCTATGGTTTCCTGTTGGTCAATAAATCCAGACACATTTAGTTTTCCAGCTGAATTTAGTTTGTTCTTCATCTTTTTTTCATTTATTGTTGAACCTATTTTGAATTTTTCATGTCGATCAAATATTGGACTGAATTTTAAAAGTATGTTTCCCCCCAAATAGTGTTTTTATTGTCATCATCAAATATTAACTCTCTTTATTAATCAAATTAACAATTTTTGGTGGCATTTAAGGGACCTTAAAAAATTCAAAATATTACCCTGGTCTACTCCTTTAAAATATAGAGTAAGATTCACAATAAACACAGAAGAACATGATGGAAATATAAACATGAAAAATGATTTTGTAACATTGCATAGTACTGAATTTTTTTTCTGCCTCTATAGACTCAGAACTGGTTTGTGGTTATGATACAGAAGTTTTGACTATAAACTAAATCTATGCTTATTAATAGAATAAAACATATATAATGTATAGTATACCCAGTTGACAGATGTTTATGCACAAGATTAAGTAGATGGTAGTGGTGGTGCTAAAACAAAAATCTAATTTTTTTCATCCCATTTAAAGAGTTTTTTTCATTCTGACTCTGTGGTGCACAAGCCGGGATTCAGGAAAACATGTGCCAAGAAGCCAGGACAAGGGTCAAAGGTGAAAGGCAGTAAGCTAACCAATCTGAGAGGCACGGAGACTCTTGGAAGAAATGTACTAGGAAATAAGGAAGAAAACTTAGCCAAGAACAGAGTACAGAAGGCTTTAAATACCCGCCTTAAGGGCAAATAGTAAAGGACAATTTTCCAATTTATAAATTCCTCCCTATGAGTCAGTCGTAATCTTTCATGTCATCAAGAAAAATTATAAGCTACTAAATGGTACTGGAAAGAACAATTCAAGTTCATTGATATAAGGCAAGGATGAATATTGCTGATCCTAGAACTGTTTTCATTTCCTTTTGTTGTCTGCAATATATTCTTTGTAAGCAATACAAATCATATGATGAAAATATAACACGCTGGAAGTAAAAGAAAGAAAAACTTAAGAAAAAAATGTAGTAATGAATTCAGAAATTGAGGATTTTTTTTTTTAATAAAGTCAGTAAGGCTTCCTACAAAGTTTTGTTTTCAAAGATGCCCGAAGATGAGAGCTAATGTGTCAACTTCACTGGCCATGGCATGCCCAGATGTCTGGTTATCATTGGTCTAGGTGTGTCTGTGAGGGTGTTTCTGGATGAGCAAAGTGTTTGAATAGGTTGACTGCCTAAAGCAGACTGACCTCCCTAATGTGGGTGGCCCTCATTCAGTCCAATCAAGGTGTGACTAGAACAAAGAGGGAGCAAGGAAGAATTAACTTTCTCTGCCCGACTATCTTTGAGCTGATACACTGATTGGTCTTTTTCTGCCCTCTGACTCCCAATGAAAAATGGTCTCTTCTTGGATCTTGAGCCTATCAGCCTTCAGTCTGGGATGTATGTATCTGTTTTCCTGATTCTCAGAGGCCTTTGAACTTGGACCAGACCTAAACTATCATCTCTCCTGGGACTCCAACTTGGCAAATGAAAATTTGAGTACTTAAGTTCCATAACCATGTAAGTCAATTATTTATGATAAATTTCTTATAGATATTGACATAATCTCTAATTGGTTATGTTTCTTGTGAGAATCCAGACAACTACTCTGGGAATCTTATTTGCCTGATTATTTGATGCCTATAAGAGGTTGATTATCATCATCCTTCTACTGAAATTTCTCATTAGATTAAATGCATCGATTATTTTTATGATGCAAAGAAGTAAAAAGTGAAAGATTCAGAAATTGCAAAAAAAATTTTTTTCCATCACCTGGTCTACTATTTTTTTTTTACAAATTTAAGGAATTTTTAAATTGAAGGAACTTGACAAGACTCGATTGACATTTTATAAACTATATATTTAGCCCCGAAGACCTAGGAAATAGACATTGTTACTGTTATACATCAAAGGTGACTCAGACTTCTCCTGACTTCTCCTACTCACTTGCCCATAGTGGGGTAAATGTCTCTGTCTCTGGTTCTTTCTCCTATAGGTTTGATGGGTCACACAAGAGGCCATTACCACTGCCCAGGCTATGCCTT
>NW_006300210.1:306705-351235 GCF_000327345.1 Myotis davidii | reverse complement strand
CATTGGGGTAAATATGCATTTATTCTACACACTAATTGGTTACACCTTGCTTGAAATAACCTTACCTCACTATTTTGGTGGTGAGATACAGAATACCAAAGGTTTATATGTGAGATTAGATGGAAATGAGCAAGGAAGCCATTTAGCCAGCTTTGTGTTTAGTCATTTAATATTTTTCAAAGAAAAAAAAATAGGGAGGGGAGAGAGAGACAGAAAAAGCGATGAGAATTCCAGGTGATCCGTCTGAGCTTCCTAGAATTTGGGGCCTCAGAACTAATGAAAACCTATAAAACACATTGGAGGATAAATCTTTATCAGAACACAATCTGGTACTTGAATTTGAGACTTGTGATCAGTTGCCTTGTCCCCTGTGTTGCCCCTAAGTTTTAATTTAAGAGTAGCAATCAAAGTGCGGTTGTTTTCCTGGAGATTACTGATCATTCAGAAGACATCCATTTCCTTGGGACAAATATCGAATCCTTAGTCCTACAGAAATGTAACGTACAAAAGTCATCAAATTTCAATTCTTCTTTTTTTAAGTATTACTTTATTTCAAGATGATCAAAGGTCCAAAAATGAGCATTCTGTAGGTAGACAAGCTCTACTAATTTGCTAAACCAAAAACTATCAGATGAGAAAAAAGAATCTTAAACAGTAGTGGTATAAATTGGGCTCAACAGAAAGGAGTTTTAAATTCACTAAATCACACTGTTGAACAAGGGTCAATTAAGAGTTCTTCATCACCTGCCATTCTTCTATGTTGGGGTCACTGCTTATTTTCCTAATCAATGTGTTGTTAATGAAAAAGTGCTTTGATTCTTTATTAGATTTTATCAGATTCAATATTTCCTATCCACAATGTCTTCAAATTGCCAGTATATTCTTGGGGAGTGAGGTTAAGACAACTTCTCCAATAATGGTCCCTCTTTCTGAGTGACTAGAAAGTTAGTGTCCTCATACTATAGGTGAAATTAAACTGTAACGTAGCAACAATAATATTTTCAGATAAACGTGTAAAAACACAGTAAGAAAATTATTTAATTCTTTCTTTGTTTAGTATACATCTACTGAGCACCTACTGATTGCTAAGCAGACTACTGATTAAAAAGAATAGGGCTGTGAAAAAGAGAAATGTCCTTAAAAGTATATACCATTATGAGGGGGAAAATGATTTAATAATAAACCTATGACTAATATATGAAACACTGTCAGATAATGAAAAGTGCTGTGCATAAAATCAAACAGACTGTGGAGTAGTTTAAGGTGGGGTGCAATTTTAGATTGGGAGTTCATGGAAGGTTCTTTGAGGTGATATTTAAATATTCTGAAAGGATGTGAATGAGAAGGTCATTGCTTCAGTGAATTAGAAAGTTGTAGGAAAAAAAGAAGCAAGAACAAAAGACTTATGACAATGCAATATTTAGTTTATTCAGTGAATATCAGCTGGCTGAAACAGAATGTTAAGAGGAGAATGTTAAGAATGATTTAGAATGGACAGACTAGGGAAGATCATTAAATCCTTACATATCACATGACGAAGGTTGATTCTTCTTACTGTTATAGAAAGCCATTAGAAAACTTTTTGTAAACGATGCTAAAAACTTAACTTTAAAAAATGTTTTTTCTCTGGCTGCTGACAAAAACTGTCCCCTTAACCAAACTCTAGTCAGACTCTTCTGAGGTGTCCTGGCCTACAAAAACTACAGATTCAGCACAATGATCCGTCCACCTTCTCACTCCCACATTCACACACACACTAAGAGCGCAGTTTCTAACAGCTCAAAGCTGGTTCCCTAGAAGCATGGCTACAGCCTCCTTAATTATCTGCCTGGGAAGGCTTAAGGTTGCCAAAGAATTTTGTATTTTCTCCTGCCAATGCCTGAAGATGGAGCTTCCCCCAGCCTCTGTGGGAGGGTAATAGCCTAACTTCAATAAGTGCCATTTGGCAAACCCAGGTGGCCCAATCACATCTCCCCTCTCACTTTTTGAAAAGTTCCTCTTCCCTGATTCTGTTCAACCTCCTGCTGATCATTTTCTCTATTGCCTCACTTTTCCTTCAAAATGCCCTGGCACCTCTACACAAATTAAGTTGAGCTCAGGTCAGGCTGCACCCTTTACCCTACTGTAATAGTTATTACAGAATAAATCTATCTTACAGTGTTAATTAGTATCTGGCTTTGTTTACTGTTGACATTACTTGTGGAATAAAATAACAGTAGGGGAGTAAGAATTGAAATAGTAAAATAAATTAATAAGTTAATGAAGTAGTTTAAGAAAGATATTATATTGGTAGAGTTATAATAGTACAAATGGTGAGAAGTGGTATATATTGAGGTTAAAAGCATCTTTACCATGGGTAATGGATTGGATCAAGAATGGTAGTGCTTTTATTTTTTTTCCATTATTTCATTGTCTATAAACATTTCAGTAAATAGATCATATTTTTATTTTTAATTAAATTGTAATTTACATAAAATGAAATACCTGGATCTTAAGAGTATAGTTCAATGAATTTGACAATAGACTCAAAATTTATGTTCTTATCAATATATGGAACATTTCCATCATCCTAGAAAGTTCCTTTTTGCCCCTCCCCTTCCCAGACTCCCAACACAATAGACAATTACTGTTTAAATTTCTTCAACACAGATTAGTTTTGCCTGTTCTATAAACTTCATACAAATTAGTTAATAGAGTATATACTCTTTTTAAAAAATATATTTTTATTGATTTCAAAGAGGAAAGGAGAGAGAGATTGAGATAGAAACATCAATGATGAGAGAGAATCATTGATTGGGTGCCTCCTGTACACCCCCACTGAGGATTGAGCAGCAACCAGGAATTGAACCATGACCTCCTGGTTCATAAGTTGATGCTCAACTACTGAGCAAGTATGTATTATTTGTACATGTCTCTGTTTACTCAGAATAGTGTTTCTGAGATTTATCCGTGCTGTTGCATGTTTTAATAGCATATTGGTTTTATTGCTGAGTGTTATGGACTGTATGTGTCTCCCCAAAATTCATATTTTGAAGCTGTAACCCCCAATATTGTTATTAGAAGTGGGGCCTTTTAGAAGTAATTCGATGAGGTAATGAGGAACCCCATGATGGGATTGGTGCCCTCCTAAGAATAGGAGACAGAAGCACTTCCTCTCTTTGCCGGACACAGAAAGAATTTGGCCATCTGAAAATTTGGAGGAAGGCCTGCACCAAGACCTAAATCTGCTGCATTCTTGATCTTGGACTTACTTTCCAACCTCCAGAACTATGAGAAATAAATGTCTGTTGTTTAAGACACTCAGTCTATGGTATTTTGTTATAGCAACTGGAGTTGATTAAGAAGACACTGAGGCCGAAACCGGTTTGGCTCAGTGGATAGAGCGTCGGCCTGCGGACTGAAGGGTCCCAGGTTCGATTCCGGTCAACGGCATGTACCTGGGTTGCGGGCACATCCCCAGTAGGAGATGTGCAGGTGGCAGCTGATCGATGTTTCTCTCTCATCGGTGTTTCTAACTCTCTATCTCTCTCCCTTCCTCTCTGTAAAAAATCAATAAAAAAAATATATATATTTTTTTTTAAAAAAGAAGATACTGAGTACAATTACATTGCATGGGCTTAACACAATGTTTTTATTCCTTCTTTCCTCACAAACATTTGAGTAATTCAGTTTGGGACATTGATAATTATGACCTACCAATTCCATATCTTGTATAAGCTTTTTCTTGGATACGTTCTAATTTTTCTTTTGTGAATATCTAGATATGAAATTGGTAGGTCATAGGGCAGATGCATGCTTAATTATATGAAAAACTGCCAGAATGACTTCTCAGGCAATTTGATTTTGCAATTTGTCATTTACCAATAATGTATGAGGGTTCTGGTTGCTCAATATACAAAAACACCGCGTTGTTGTCAGGCCTTTAAATTTTAGCCATTTTTTGTGGGTGAAAAGGAGTATCTCATTGTGGTTTTAATTTGCATTTCTCTGATGAAAAACCATGTTGAACATTCCTGCATGTGCTTTTGAGTCATTTCTATTTTATATATGTGTGTGTAGTGTCCATTTATATATATTGCCTATATTATTCAATTGTTTCCTTTTTATTATAGAATTTAGTTAAATAGTCAAAGTAGAAGCCCCTTGTTTCCACGTTCTGTCAAAAAAAATATTTGCTGACACAGATTATGAAGATATTTTCTTATTTCCTCTTAGAAGCTTATCTCTTATCACTTTAATATTTAGGTCTATAATTCATCTCAATTTATTTTTTCTGTTTGATATGTAATATGGTCAAGTTTCATATTTTTGAATATATTAACATTTTCTATACCACATGTCCAAAATTTTTTGTTCTCATTAAATCACTTGAACAACTTTTATAAAAAAATCCATCACGTAACTGGGGGTCTATTCTGCACTTTCTATTCTCTTTTATCTATTTGTCTACAATTAAGCCAATAGAACACTGTTTACTATAGGATTGCAGTAAGTCTTGAAAGCAGGCATTTCAATTCCTCCCAGTTAATTTTTTCACGTTTACCTTCTGGTTACTTCTCCAACTCTCTTGAACATCTCTCCTATCTGGGAGGCCTAGCCAAGCATGACTTCTCCACTCTTCCTAGCAGAAAGACCCACACAGTCACTCTCTTTCACTTGTAAATGGATAAAGACATGAGGGCTGAAATCCTTTCCCATGTAACGACTTGGGTAAGAGCAAATAATGTCTGGACTCAGTCATATTTCAGCAGGCACATCTGAACGGATTGATCCCAAGATTTAGATGCCCAAGTTAATATCTATTTTCTGCTTTATTAGTGATTTTTCTAATATACTTCAAAAATTAGATCCCTATGGGAAGGAAGGTAAGCTGCACCATGATTCTTCTCTCCCTCTAAAACCATTGCAGAATGCAGTAATTGTTTTTAACTATAATTTTCAGAATGATATTATAACAAGTTTACCCCAGAAACCAACATAAAAAAGAAATAATGACTTTATACAACTATCATGTAATTTTAAAAATGTGTTGTGTCTTCCTGCAAAGTTCTATTCTAGAATTAATTGAAAATCTAAATTCAGCTAATGGCTTTTCTATAAAAACCATGGGGAGCTTCTGTTGAGGATATTATAAAACTTTATTTATTTATGCATTTATTTGCAAATGCACATATAAAGATGAGAATGGCTTTGCTGTTCATAATATGAGCCATCGCTGACAAGTATTTAAAGTGGGGCATAAACTCAAAAAGATGGATTTAACTCAGCTTTTCTCCCATTTCGAACAGAGTGATCTTCAATAAACGGAACACTGAAACCCTAAAACAGTGCCATGATCCACTTGGAATACAGCAGGCCCAAACCATCAGACAAATGAAGACATCTATTTCTAGCCCATAATTTTGGCATTATGGGGGCTCCGCGCTGAGATGCCACATCTTCCGGCTGGAGGCCCTGGCGATTTGTTCCACCTTTCCCCTTTGTTTCATTATTACTTTAAAATACATTTTTTATTGATTTCAGGAAGGAAGGGAGAGAGGAGAGAGAGAAATATCAATGATGAGAGAGAATCATCGATCAGTTGCCATCCGCACACCCCAAGCGGGGGATTGAGCCCACAACTGTACTGGGAATCAAACTGACCTCCTGGTTCGTAGGTTGACACTGAGCATGGCACTTTTTTAATGCACCACAAACTACGGGGAATTATTATTTTGTAGCACTTGTGGCCAATACATATAAAGAAATTCCATTGAAATGATGAAAGCCTATAAAACACACTGGAAGATAAATGTTTTCTGAACTTCTAAAATGCTTGCATCAGTTTAGTGATTTTTGTATCTTCTCAATCTGAATTTTCTATTCATGATACCATCAAAATAATATGACCTTTTTTGACAGGTTCTAGTCACATAGTTGGCTGAGAATAATGAAGTGGAATGGGGAGAGACAGAGATTCTGGTACATATGGCCATGGCCATGGGGGAAACAGGTAGCATAAGTAATAGGAATCTTTAAACTCCTGAGGCTAATTTAAAGCACTATGTTTCATGTCTATCTTCTTGTTTAAAACCCATGTCTTTTATAAGAGATGCTAAATTAAATGATTAGCTTTCACAAAGTTGTCCTGACTATGCCCACCCACTCATGAAACTGTTAATGAACAATGAAATGATAACAATAAAAGCAGAAGAGAAAATAAAGAAGTTAATTGGGACAAAACACTATATTTTGTTTATTTGATTCATCCTATAAGCATAGATTTTGACACTGTCATAAAAAAAATCTAAGAGAGAATGTACTTGGTTCTATATGTTTTTCGTATGGCTTTCAATGATGTGTCAGATTTAGTGAGATTGCGTTAGTATGTAATAATAAATAATCCTTATACATCCTGAAAATGAGATATGTGTTGTGTTAGGTGTTTTGTTTGCATTATCTCAATCAATCTTTAATTGTAGAACTGTAGAAGTAGGAAGGGTAAGGTACAATGTGATCATTAAAAAACTCTCCTATAGACAGATACACCTGTTAAAATCCCAGGTCTTCCGGGTATTAGCCATGTAATTGTGAGTAGTTAAACTGTCTTCTCCTCAGTTTTTTCATTCATAAAACAGAGGTAAAAATACTTTCTATGTTGGGCAATTGTAGGATTAAATTATGATTGACCTAAAGAATGTTGAAAATGTGCTGTTATATAATTGGCTATCAATAAACTATGTACAGATGCAAAAAGTTGGATCCATTTAAAAGGAGTTAATTATAATACTCATGTTTGCATGGGCAGTTGGTGGTGAAAACAGACTGAAAACCCCCTTCAGATTTTAAAGTGAAAGTTCATGTTGAACGAATGCCACATATTGTCATCCTCCCGTGATACAATTAAGCATCTGAAACATTGCATTACACAAATGGACTTTTTGAATGCATTTATAGAATAATGTTTCAAAAGAATAAGATGATTCTGCCACACCAATTGATAAATGTTATACAAACAAGGTAACCCTTAGAAGAAATGCTATGACATTTTCAATAATCCCAAACCACTTTTTAACTCATAACTGGTAGTTACTTTATTTTGCAATTTATGTGGATGGCCTGTGAAGTAACTCATTGTTATTATCTTGTTAATGTCTTCCTTGTTCATAGCTGACAATGTTCCAACCAGGAAGAGAACATGTAGGGAGAACCCTTAGTCTGGTTGTCAGCACTAGGGCTTAAAACTTCAGTCTGCCACTAATCAAAATATGGGCTAATAACGTGCCCCCTCCCCATTTTGTAATGTACCAAAGAAGGTTTTAACTAAATTTTCACTAAAATTTGTTACAGGTTCTTCTAAATGCATTTCACTAATATCAGGGAACACAGAAGGGGAGATGATGGCAGAACATGTAGCTACTCTAAGAAAATCACCCAGATCACATGTCTGACTCAACAGATACATCACTTACGTGCCCACGTGTGACAGGATAGCAAGGATGTTTAAGTAAATTATCTAGTATCAGTCTTGGATAAGACGTTGATAACATCAGACAATGTTTATGTTCATAAAAACATCACGTTTATAAAAGGCTTGCACGTAACGCATATATTGAATAGTATATTTACACAAATTATAAAGTGGCAATTATGACCCCTTCTTTTCAGAAACACACACAGTATTTTCAGAAATTTCAAGATGCCTTTTAATAAGGGTAATAGTCAATATTTAAGTTAAGTTTTTCAACCTTAGTCTAGTATGTGGCTCCTACACCATAGCTGGCTGTTTGTAAGGTTAGCATGTTTCTGCCCCGTAATGTTTTTCATCTCTTTTTATTATTTTTTCTTTTTAAAAAGGCATTAATAATTTGGAGTCTGCATATTCCTGTTGTATAAAATAGCATGACAACCCAGAAGTTCAAAGTCAATTGGAAAAGAACATTCTATAAGGTTAGAGGATGAGAATGGCTTCTGGTGAGGATCGTGTGTTGCTGCTTGCTGAGTCGGTGGGGCATATCACTTACCTTCTCTCTTTCCTAATAACCGCTCCTGTGAAATTGAGATATAATACACCTTCATTCCATAGGCCTGAGCACTCACCTTTAATGTTTAAAATGCACTCAGCACCATTACTAGCAATCCCTCAGTAAATGCTGGTTGGCATTATCATTACTGCTGTTGTTGTGGAAACAAATCCAAACCAAACTATCCATGGTCATCTTGTTTATAGAATCGTCATCCTGATCACGTTATATTTCAGAGTATTGTATTGTACCTATAACCAAATTTTACTACAAAATGTGCATCAAATAAATAAACAGAATTTGCCCCCATAAATGTCCTGATATATCCAAAGACGGGAAAATAGAAAAGTTAGATATTTTATTTAATTTTCACACCTTTTGATAGCTATATAACTCATTTTTCTTATCTATAATGTAAAATTATTTCCTAAAAATGTTGAAACTCTTGTAACAAAAATAATTTTAAAGGCTCCATATTTAAAAGAACTATTAAATAGCATAATGCCTGTACCTACCCAAACTATATTGCATGTTTCAAATTTGCTAAGATTGTATGTTAGGTGTTCTTACTACAATAACAATGACAATAACAATAACAGTAGTGGGAGCTGAAGGAAACTTTGGGATGTGGTGGATCTGTTTATGGCCTTACTAGTGGTGATGGTTTCATCGGTATATACTCATCCTTTAACTCATCAATCTGTATATGTAGTATTAAATATGCACAACTTTTTATATGCCAATCAGGCCTCAATAATACCATTAACCATTAATAATACCAATTCATATTATGTACGAAGATCTCATTGGTAGCATAGAGATTAGAAAATATGAACAGATTTTGAAATTGGCCAGTGAGTAATTATGAGATCCTATTTCAGGTGAGAAATTACATTACATGAAGAAATGTGTAGTAATATTGTGTAAGGAATTAAAAAGAATTCCAGCCCCGCCTGTGCGTCTCAGTGGTTGAGCATAGACTCAGGAACCAGGAGGTCATGGTTCACTTCTCGGTCAGGCACAGCCTGGGTTTCAGACTTGATCCCCATAGGGGGAGTGCAGGAGGAAGCAGATTAATGATTCTCTCTAATCATTGATGTTTCTATCTCTCTATCCCTCTTCCTTCCTCTCTCTGAAGTGAATAAAAACATTTAAAATGATGATGATGATGATGATGATGATGATAATAATAATTCCAAAAATTACAAGGGCAATTCAAAGAGAACATCACCATGTTCATAGAAGTTTAAAAATTGACTACTATGGAAGCAAGAGAAACCAAGACTTCTTTTAAAGAACCATTAATCTTTCTAGTGTCCATTGTATATTAATTAAAATAAAGAATCTCAGACTCCATTTGCTGTTCATCGAAGCTGTGTGACAGAACCATAGTACCAGTAACCGGGAGACTGCTAAATGAAACCCCATGGTCTTCACTAACAAAGCAATACATGGATAAGAAGACATTCAACTGTCTACATCTGATAGACAACAGGATATAATAGTACATAAACAATTTTAGGTAAGTTGTGAAATGTGATTGCAGTTCCAGTTGTTATACTATAATCATCACACCTTCGATCTGAAGGTAAAATCTAAAAGCAAAGACACAGTAGTTAGTCAATTTATTTCACACACACACACACACACCACCACCACCACCACCACCACTACCACCACCACCAGGCAGATAACACTTGGCATATTGTGACATTAGAAAAATATTTCCTACTACAATTTAAAACTAGAACCCATCAGAAAATAATTAACAATTACTCTTATTTGAGTCTTCAAAAATAAAAATTTGATTGAACTCCTTACTTCTCCCTAAAATTTTATTTTGGTGTCCTCCAAGAAAACATCATAAAATGCTGATGTAACATTCCAAAAAAAAAAAGGTCCCTTTATGTGATTCATTCATATACTTGAAAATGCATATGCCCTGCAGAATCTAAATACATGAAAGATGTAAATCATTGTTGCTTCTCATAAAAAATACTTGCCAACAGAAATACAAGGTTTTTCACACCCAGAGATAATATTACTAAGTCTCCTCAATAATCACAAAGTTGGAAGAGATCGTGGTGGCCCAGTCCAGGCTGGTCCCGTCCATGTGGTGTCTTCAGGCATAGTCTTCTCTACATTATCTTTCACTGACAAAAACGCAAATGGTCATCACGGAGACCCGAGTTATTCAGAGAAACGTATTTGCAACCTGAGTGGTCTTGTTCAGTGCTGCACAGGGACAACAGAGAGTTCTGTAAATTAAGAAGGTCCTTAATTAACATTTAAGAAAGCAGCTCCTGCCACTTAAGTACATTATGGCATCAATCTGCAATGGATAACTACTTACTGGCTCTGACAATATTAGGTACCAGTCCTCTGACAACCTTTTCAAAAGATTAATGTATAATAATAACAAACCTATGGCCCTATTGATTCTCTTATACATGGCTTGTGTATAACAGCAGAAGATAAATTTCTAAATGCCAGAAAACATTGCTCCATACTGATAAGTGCATGAAACTCTCTCTACTTTCTTCATGACTCCATATTTAACAAAATGACTACAATTTTAACAAAATTGCAAGCAATGCTAATGGCTTAAATGGCAGGTTACTCATTTCTAGAGGGTTGAAGTGAACCATCGCAGTCCACGTTTGGGACTAGGTGGCTGAAGTATCATTTGATGATGTGTAACATTGGAAGACCGTGTGTACAATTTCTTCTTTGGGGAATTATGATCAGGAAGAACACAGGGGATTTTCTTATGTTTCTAAAAACATGTCGTGACCCGTTATTTATTCACCTGGCTTTAGTGAACACAGGCATTCAGAAATCAGTTTGTTGGCTTAATAAATATTTCACAACATAGTGTGCAATTATTTGGTGTCAACCGTGGCTTTTAATAAACATTCTTTAAAAAGCCCCAGGGAAAAAAGTGAAAAAGGCCTAATTAAAATAGGGTGCAGTTTGTGTGATTCATAGGACTAGGGCTCAGGTGTATAACTAAATATATTGTGTTTATATTTGTACTAAAGACCTCATTTTTGGGAAAAGCACTCATTTTGAGTAATAAATGGCAGCTTATCAGGATGGTTTCTGGGTAAGAACCTTCCTCAATGTCAATTGGAGATGTAGGTGTTTGCAGAGAAATGCAGGGAACTAAACCACTTGCCTGCCACCTGGGGAGTGGAACCTCATTAGGAAGAGATGTGTTTACAGAGGGAGACATGACCAGGTTGAATCAAGTTCTGGGGCGTTTGAAAATGCAAAGCCTAGTGAATGGTTGTAGCAGAAGGTCAAATTTTTCTATGTTTAGCCATTCTGGTTTGTGCTAATTAATAAGAAATGTCCTGTAAATATACATTCTTAATTGCAAGTAAATTAAATATTCATTTGTAACATTTGCTCTAAAAATTGATTTCTTAATGAGGATGAAATGAATAAGTCGGACTTTCAATGCACACAGAACTCTTTGTAAAAGGGGCCAACAGAAAATAGCATAGGTAATTTTTGAACTTTATAAAGATTACAGAAGGCTGGCTCTTCACAAATAGGATAATTTCCTGATATTGTTACTATCCTCCTAAAATATGCATTTATAAAAATCAGAAGCTCCCGTTCACTCTATAAACTTTAAGCGTAGTAGGTTGTTTCCCTGTGTGTGCTGGATTTGATCATCCAAACTCTCTATGTGATTGAAACAGACATAGGTCAGTCATGGTGCCTGCATCATCCACAACTACACTGAGGAAAAATTCCTTGCTCTCGTTCTTGCCACCTTGATAATATGCCCACGGCCATGATAAGTTTTCTAAAGAAAAATATAAGCAAATCAATGCCACTTCTTTTCTAAAATGGGTTTCTGTCAAAAAAAAAAACCCCAAAACAAAAAGTAACACTCAAAGTCATTGGCTACCTTTCAGATCTCATTTTTTAGCATTTTCTTGCCATTCTCTGCTACAACAACACTGATGTCCTTAAACTTCCCCAGTATGCTCACATCACAGAATACCTAGAGAACCATTCCCCCTGGCAGTTGTAGGACTTCTTTCATCTCATCCTGAATGTATCTTTTCAAATGTCACTTTATTAGAAAAATTCTTCTCTTATTAACTTAACAATAGTGACAACCTATCACTTTCCTTACCTGTATCTTACTTTATTTTTTTCCAGAAGACCCATAACCTGAAATATTGAATAGTTGCTATGTGTCTCTCCTCTCTTAATTATAACATTAGAACAGGATTTTGTCTCTTTTATTATTATTATTATTAAGTCTTTATTGTTCAGATTATTACATTTGTTCCTCTTTTTCCCCCCATAACTCCCCTCCTCCCAGTTCCCGCCCCACCCTCCGCCCTCACTCCCCACCCACTGTCCTCATCCATAGGTGCACGATTTTTGTCCAATCTCTCCGGCATCTCCCACCTCCCCCCGCCCCCAAGAATAGTCAGTCGTTTCCCTTTCTATGTCCCTGATTCTATTATGATCACCAGTTCATTCTGTACATCAGATTATTTATTCACTTGATTCTTAGATTTGCTTGTTGATAGATGCATGTTTGATGTTCCATAATTTCAATGAGATGTTCCAATTCTAAATGAAAAGAAACAGCCTATAAAACAATACCCCCCGCCCCCAAATTACCATTACTACTAATTAAAAATGCAAATGAAGCTTTATTAGATAGTTCACATGGAATAATCCACTACTTATCCAAATGTATTCTTCAGAACTGTGGACCCAGAACTTTGGGGTGCAAGACCACAATATGATTCAAATCAATGAAGTAGGAAAAGATAATTAATGAATGTTTAGGTGTCTTCAATGCATTCACTCTTAACTCCATCAAAGACATGAAATAAAATGAACAAATTGTACCTATTAGTAACAGAATTAAATGGCAACCTTCTAAAATTTAATGAGTTGCCCTTGTCCACTCATAACTATGATTGTCATATATTTATCCAGAACTATAACAAAAGTAAAGAAAATGTAAAACCTTATTTGAACTGACATATGGAGAAATTTATAGTGTCTCAAAATCCTATATAATAAAAAGCTAATATGCAAATTGACCAAACAGTGGAATGACTGGTTGCTATGACACACACTGACCACCAGGGGGAAAATGCTCAATGCAGGAGCTGCCCGTTGGTGATCAGTGCACTCCCACAGGGGGAGCACCACTCAGCCAGACGCCTCGCTGATAGCTGGTAAGCAAAGCGGCTGTGGTGGGAGCCTCTCCCACCTCTGCGGCAGTGCTAAGGATGTCCGACTGCCAGCTTACGACTGCTCCCTCAAGGAATGGGCCTAAGCCGTCAGTTGGAAATAGTTGGAAATCCTCCAAAGGTTCCTGGATGGCGAGAGGTGCAGGCCGGGCTGAGAGACACCCCTCCTCCCCACCCCTGAGTACACAAATTTTGTGTATTGGGCCTCTAGTACTTAATTAAAAATAAATATATTTATTAATTCCAAGTAATTTGATATACAGTTTAGTAGTGTTGGGATGGGAATTGTGTACAGAATTTGGTAAAATGTTTCATGTGTAAGAACAGACAAGAGAGAATACTAAAAGAAAGAGAGAGAAACATCTAGTCAAAGGCTATTTCACTTGCATTCCCATTATCTCAAATGCTGTCCTTTTTTGGTTCCACTAGCTCAGTGTTCGGCAAACTCATTAGTCAACAGAGCCAAATATCAACAGTACAACAATTGAAATTTCTTTTGAGAGCCAAATTTTTTAAACTTAAACTATATAGGTAGGTTCATTGTTATTAATTAGGGTACTCCTAAGGCTTAGGAAGAGCCACACTCAAGGGGCCAGAGAGCCACATGTGACTCGCGAGCCGCAGTTTGCCGGCCACGGCACTAGCTCATTTATTTTATTTTTCAAAGTTCAGTTGTAGGGTAATCTGAAAAAAGCTTTCTCTAACCATTGCAAGATGATGTAAACTTCTCACATCTTTGTTTGCCTATACACAGTAGTTGTTGGTATATTGATTTGGTAAAATTATCCACCATGTTACTAAATTCAGGTTAATTTAGTAAGATGCTTTTTGAAGTTCCTAGGAATAAAATAATCTCATCTTTACATAATATAATTATTCCTCTCCTTCCACTCTTTATTACTCCTGATTTTATTTGCTGACTTTTATCATTGAGCAGACCAAAATTTCCAAATTATACTACACAAGCTCCTCTATTTAATGGAGTGAAGTCCCAATAAACCCATGTTAAGTTGAAGATATTCTAAGTTGAAAATGCATTTAGTACTACACTGTACAGTATTGGTTTCTTGTCCTTGTGCCTGAGGGGTTGAATGAGAGTTAGGGCTCCTTGTAGCTGCCCAGATCTCAGAGAGTATTACATCACTTATCTCTAGTGAAATATCAAAATTCTAAAAACAAAGTATGGTTTCTACTGAGTGCCATATCATTTTCACACCACTATAAAGTAAAACAAAAAAACTGTGATTTGGACCATTCTAAGTCAGTAAATAATAAATAATAATGGTGAAGCAGAAATCATTTTTCCTGTATATAAAGACAATTTTTAAAAATTGAATTAAAGTATTTTATTAAATGGGAATAATTTTCTATTACTATTAAATTTAATTTAAAAACTTGACTTGTCCAAATTTAACAATTTGGGCACATCCAAAATTTATATTCTAATTTTTATTTACTTAGTAACTCATATATTTCATTATGCCACTTTTACCCTTGGATCAAATCTAATTTTGGTATTATTGAATCACTAGAAATTCATGCAGAGGGGGAGTGGGGGAGACCCTCAGCCCAGCCTGTACCCTCTCTGATCTGGGACCCCTCGAGGGATGTCCAGAACTGCTGGCTCCCAACCACTCATCTGCCTGCCTGCCTGATTGCCCCTAACCGCTTCTGCCTGCCAGCATGATCACCCACAACCACTCCCCTGCCAGACTGATCGACACCTAACTGCTCCCCTGCCGGCCCAATTGCCCCCAACTGCCCGCCCCTGCTGGCCCAGTCACCCCTAACTGCCCTCCCCTACTGGCCTGGTCACCCCCAACTGCCCTCCCCTGCTGGCCATCTTGTGTCCACATGGGGTGGACATCTTTGACCACATGAGGTAGCCATCTTGTGTGTTGGAGTGATGGTCAATTTGCATATTACCCCTTTATTACAAAGGATGTTCAACTATAGTTAGTATTTCTATTCAGGTATTGTGGGGTTTTTTTTGTTATATACATGTATGAAATTGATATAACATTTACTACTTTTATGTTATTACCAAATTTGGGATTAAGATGATATTAACTTCATAGGATGAATTTACAAATCTCACATTTTGTGATCTAGAACAAATAATGTAACTTAATAAGTATATTTCTCTTGAAAGATTATTCCAGTAAACATGTGAAGACATTGTGACTTTTAATTTTCATATTTAAAGAAAATTTCCATGAATTATTAACTACTACTTTTTATAATTCTCTTATATCAATTTTGCATTGTATTTTTAAATAAAACTATCAATGTCAATTATGATTGCAGTATTTATTATCAATTTTACATTCTTTTAAAACATTTTTTCTGACTTTTTTACTCATTTTTTTCCAGAATCAGATTTACCAATCTCTGAATTTTATGTTGTTTTATAAATCAGATGAAGTTTGTAATAATTGATGTGGTTGAAAATGCTCACAAATTTCTTTAAGCTGAGCATTCACCCCTTCCAAATTAAGTCATTCTGTACTTTCAGATGTCAACTTATGTTGAGAGACAGTATAGCATGGTATTAAATGGTATAGGTTCTAGAGACAAACTCTTTAGGCATGAATCTCAGCTCTGCCACCTACTAACTGTGTGATGTTAAGCAAATTATTAGACTATGTGCTTCAGTTACCTCATCTGATAAATCCTTATAAAACTAGGATTTCGCTTGTATGTTGGTGTTGAGGAATAAATGCATGGATTCATATACAGCATTTAGAGAACTGTCTAGCACAGAGTGCACACTTGATAAATATAAGTAATTGTATTGCTTTTTGTTCTACTTGATGGCATAACAGTGGAACAAGTAAATATTATGTGTAAGGGGATTGTGAATCTGACACCTTTCTGCTGCTTGTTTCATCTTCAGGTAAGAAAAATGTTCAGGGATCAAGCTTAAAGAAATGAACTCTTCTAGCTGTTTGTTTTCATGTGTGGGTTTAGGTCCCATCAATATCTCTCTGAGCAATAGATGAGTGTGGTGACTAGTCAGCATTTCTCTGCATACACATACCAATATCCTGACAACAAAATGAAAATACCTGAAGTCAATGAGTATATGTACAAATAGTCACTCAAGTATATGAAATAATATAGCACCTTATGAACTATCATGGTTGGTGACAAGGGGAGCAATACAAACAACCCTTTGTTTAAAATAAAGTACAGTTTTAAGCAAATATAATAGAGCCAGATGCCTTTAGAATCGGTCATAGGGAATAGCGTTTACTAGGTGTAACTAGATGCTTATTTCTCCTGTAACCCTGCAGTAAGGCTTTCTAAAACTAAGCAGATATAATCTAGGTGCTAAGTAGGTTTCCATCCTTCTCTTATGATCAGCAAAGTTAGTTACTTAGTGTGCTAAGTGCTTTCAGGGTTGGAGGATGATATGTCTGCAGGCAGCATAAAGCCAGGCTCATCTTCTTAGATGCAGCACCAGATGGTAACAAGAACTCCATGCTTCCAGGATGTGACTCTGAGGCTTATCCAAGACAGTGGCGATAAATAATTTCTGGTGTTCATATTGTAATCCTTTAGACTCCCTATATTTTACTTTCAAGTATGTGTTCCCTGTTTCATTTACTTTCCAAATATTATCTGTACTTCAAGATGTTTACAACTTCATTTAACCCATGACCCATTTTTTTCGTAAAAGAGTCAACTGAATGAAGTGCATCGAGCGGGTTAATAAATATTTGAAAATGGGTTGAAAATACTCTTCAGTGCAATGACATTCCCTGACAGGTACAAAAATAAATATGAAAATATGTAGCCAAGAATAATATTTTGAGGAGCATATTCACAAAATACATAAACTATAAATTAATAATGCATCTATATTGACATTTTATTAACAGCTGATTTTAAAAGTAATCAACAAAGAGAGGGCATTTAGACATGTTTGTCTCTTTGACAGTTTTTCATGAAAGAGGAATCTGCTGACTCAAGTGTCTGTGTAATTAATCTGCCAGTCCTTAGTGAACATGCAACTTGTGATGTACAGAAAGTGTCAGACTCAACTATTTATACTGTTTGCCTTATGAATAAACGATTACTATCGATTCTTGGCATTCTGTGCTATTTTTTCAATGTTTCTGAAAGCTCTAGCCATTGCTGTATCTCTGACCCGATGAAAAACACAAATCTACTCTAAGGAAAGTTTAAGAGTAGATGTGATTTTTCCATAATTGGCTTTATTTTAATTGGAAGATGTCCTGAGTCTATCCAGTCTTCTCACTAGCACTTCTTCCTCTCTCCTGATTCACGTGGAAGTATGAGAGTTAGTGAGTGGCTTCGCTTCTTGGAGATAGACATGTCCTCAATATCCATGTGAGTGTCTGTAAAAGCAGAAGTGAAAGTTTGCTAAATCACATCAAAAATAGCTGATACAATGCAGAAAGTCATAAAATATAATAACTTTTTATATCAGATCCTGAGCTGATAAAGAGAAGCCAAAGTTTCAAAGTATGTGTCTGCAGACACAGTCTCCCTTAGTAGTATATTTTCTTTCTATCAAAAGGGAAAGGCAACTCTGTCAACAAACGACTTGGAAATTCTGGGTTATATCCACTGCACAATGTTACTTTCTAAAGAGGACTAGGACACCCGGCCGTCATGGCTCAGTGGCTGAGCATCGACCCATGAACCAGGAGGTCATGATCCAATTCCAGGTCAGGGTACATGCCCAGGTTACAGGCTCAATCCCCAATGTGGGGCTTGCAGGAGGCAGCCAAACAATGATTCTCTATCATCATTAATGTTCCTCTCTCTCTCTTACTCTCTGAAATCAATAAAAATATATTTTAAAAATCTCTCTCTATATAAAAGCCTAATATACTAAGTATCCTATTTGTTCATTCAACCATATGACCAACTAGTCACTATGATGTGCACTGACCACCAGGGGGCATACACTCTGGTAGGTTAGCTTGCTGCTGAAATCCTGCTGATCAGGACTGGGTGAGAGGGGCTGGACATGCCCTGGAGTCCTCCCATGGCCCCTCCCCGGCCCTGATTGTGCACCGGTGAGGTCCCTCGACCTGGCCTGTGCCCTCACGCAATCTGTGACCCTTCGGTGGATGTTGGAGAGCTGGTTTCATCCCGATCCCCACTGGTGCACGAATCTGTGACCAGGTCTCTAGTAAATAAATAAAGAGGACTGGGATGTAGTCCCTATCTTCAAGGAGGTTTTAGTCAATTGCAACATTTAATAAATCAAGTAAAATGATTATGATGATTTAAAATCTACGTAGTTTCTAAATATTGTCTTGATAACCCTTCTCAAAAGTCTCTAGATGATCCAGACATAGGCAACACTTGCCATCGGCAAAAATGTATCTATATATTTGATTCAACCATGGAATTTACTTCAAACTAACTTCCTTTTAACTTCTAACTCCCAAATGCTGGGGGAAACAAAGGGAAATAATGTAGTTCTCATGAACCAAGGACTTACTATACCCTTATTATAGGTGCTCTGTGAACATGTTTCACTTATTCCTCTCTCTACTATTCCTCTTCAGCAGCTCCACTATGTACTTGGTCCCTAGTCCAAGCACCTTAGCAGTCTGTTCCAAATTTATAATGTTTTTAAAGATGTGTTTTATTTTTTCTCTCGCATCATTGATGTTTCTATCTCTCTCTCCCTCTCCCTCTCAGAAATAAATAAAAATATATTTTTAAAAAAGAATTGGCTTTTTGCTTTTATTCATAAATCCATTAGCTATCCAAGATGCTAATTATAGAAGAGATTTCATCTCCATCCCACCAGCCTATTTCTCCTCTATTTCTTTTTATCCTGGTACATGTTAGCCATGTAATCCAGACACTGAGGTTGGAAACTATAGAACCATCCTGAGTACAGATTTAAATGTGATTGCTGTTTTAGCTTATAATAATCTTAACCTCTTGCTTCTGAGGATTCTTAACAATATTTCCACAGACAGTTATTTAATCAAATTTAAAGGAATTGCTCACAAAACCCCTCTTTGAAAAGTAATCATCATATTTAAAAAATAATGTTTCTTACTTAAAACAATAGCACATGTACATTAAAGAATCCTAGACCAAAATTACATGATTGGAGGGGCTAGAAGAGGTCAAAGGGGGAAAAAGGGGGTCAGATGTAATACTTTCAACAATAAAGTTTTTAAAAAATAAATTAACAAAAAATAAAGTTGTTGTTAATCGTCACCTGAGGGTATTTTCCCATTGATTTTTATTTTTTAGAGATAGTGGAAGGAAGGGCAAGAGATAGAGACAGAGAAACATAGATGTGAGATGGACACATTGATTGATTGTCTCTCAAAGGCAGGCACCGGAGCAGGGCTGGGGATTGAGCCTGCAACCAAGGTACATGCTCAGAGTTGAACTCAGAACACTTGATTCACTGAGCCAAAACTGCTAGAGCTAAAAAGATAATTTTTATGGTCTGAATAGTATGTCTTTAAGAAATGAGACTATGGAGCCCTGACTGAGTAGCTCAGTTGGTTAGAACATCTGGATACACCAAGGTTGCAGGTTCAATCCCCTGGTCAGAGTACATACGTGAATCTACCAAGAAATGCATAAATAAGTGGAATAGCAAATGGATGTTTCTCTCTCTTTCTCTGTTTTTTCTTCTTCTCCTTCCCCTTCCCCTTCCCCTTCCCCTTCTTCTTCTTCTTCTTCTTCTTCTTCTTCTTCTTCTTCTTCTTCTTCTTCTTCTTCTTCTTATTCTATCTTCTTCTGGTTCAACCCCCAGCCAGGGCACATACAAGAATCAACCAATGAATGCACAGGTAAGTGGAACAACAAATTAATGTTTCCCTCTCATCGATGTTTCTATTTCTCAATCCCTCTCTCTCTCTCTCTCAAATCAATAAAATAAAAAGTTAGACAATGGACATGAAAATTAAAAACAATTACAGGTAAATTGTACTCTACTATTGTATGAATATGCTTTGAAGGCTACTATGTAGAAAAGTCAATGGAGGTAAGAAACAGTATAAAACATCATCCCAAGAATGAGATTTAGGGACAATTTCCAATGCCTTGGTTGCAAAAAATCTAAATTTAATGGGAAGACATATGTGAGAATTTCTTGTATGATTTTTGCATGGGGATGTTAAAAGATTCTAGTTGTTATACATATGTCATCTACGATTTTGAAAATATTTTTGTATAATTTATAAACAGATGATACTTTCAATTTCACATCCCTAATGATACAGGGTTGTAAAATGAATTTGGTATGCTCTGATATAATTCTACTATACTACATTCTTCAGAGTAATTTTATTCAGATAACATAGCATTGTCAACTTTGAACAAAATTGAATCTGAATTTCCTGAGTGTGGTGACCTTATGTCAAACAGTTAGTGTTTTGCCTTTGAGAAGGGAAAGTGATCATTTTTAGAATATGTAATAGGAGACAGTAAATTATGGGAGTGGGCTGCAATACTGGGTGGCCTTTTCAGTATTCAGTCGTTTGAATAGCTGGTCTTTTTACTCACTTGATTAAAACACCACTAATCATCAAGAAAGTGAATACAAGATAAAACATTTCTTTTTAAATGGCATAGCATTAATTCTTTCACATGGCAGAAGTTGAAATGGGAGCTGTTAGACATTTGTAACAAATTTCAATGTCTCTGCTGTAGTTGCAAATCTTTCGACAGCAGCCATTGACTTTGGATGATGGAATTGTGACCTGGTAAAACCTTGGTCCAGCACTTTTTAGAGTTATGGTATATTACAAATGTGTCTGCCATACAGAGAGTAGACATGACCTTGGGAAATAACATTGATGTGTCCCTTTCCCTTAGATCATTGAAAATAAATTACATCTCCTGAGAATTCTATTTATAACAATATCCAATAATACCAATTTTATCATATTTTTCCCACTGCAAAACAGAAAACTCAATGAAAGAGAGTTCTTATTTACACTCAGTGAAGTAACTTATAACTGATGGAAATCTGTGTTGTATTGGTAGGTAGTTTTGCTGACCATTCAATAAACATGTATTAATTGAGGAGCAGCTAATGAAAAAAAATTGTTTTAAATATGCTAGGTTTTTATATGTAGTAAATTTTTAGGATCATAGAACTTATTTCACTGATTAAGTTCCAGAAATTTAGTTAAAGTAAGTAAATTTATATTTCAACACATTGGAGAACACAGTAAATTATAAACAGATATTCCCTTCTTATTTAAGAGTATACTAAGTATTCTATTATAATCATCAATATGTAATATTTGGGATTTAAATGGAGAATAGAGTATTATATTTATTGATATAGAAAACTTTTCAATGTCTGACACAGAGCAGGAACTCAATAAATGTACTGGAACAATAAGTGACCGAATGAGGAATGAGAACACAAGGATAATTACATATGTTAAAATGTGTTCTTTGTTTCCATCATTCTACCAAGTTAACATGAAATAGGCTTTAGTTGTGTTATAGATTTGGAAAGTAGAAGGACCAATATTGATGTGAAGAGATAATATGGATGTTTAAATATAAGCAAGTACCAATAGGAGAATGGATATATACATATAAATAATTATTCATAAGAGAGTTAGTTAATGAGGAGATTGGAAGTAAACTATGGTTCCACTGAATGATCAGAGTTTAAAATAAATTGGAAGTAAACCAGACTTCTCAGTTGAAATAGTTTTGTTTTTCCTTATTTTAAAGAACACCTAACTTCTTAGTCCTTTCTTAAGGGTTGGAAATCATAATATTCCTTTATCCTTTTTTTGCAAATGGGATTTTAGTTTCAAAGAAGCAATACTTTTATTATAGTCTCTCAGCATTCTGTAGTTTTTTTATACATATCATCTAGTTTGCATTTCCTCAATCAAGTGGATTATCTGGCATAACAGGTTTTGGAATTATTTTTTTTTTGCCTGACCTCTATTGATTCAGAATCAGAAATTTAAACACCAATCCAAGTAAAATAAGTCTTGGTACAGTGGAAAACTAAGCCTGTGTGTATCTGATATTTTTTTCTGCATGTCTTTTACAAGATAATATAATTCACCATGTTTTATAAGACTACTTTGCATCTACCAGGTGCAAATAAATGTTTAAGAATAAAGAGTTTATCTATCCAGAATATAGTTTACTTCATTATCCACTGTTTCATTAAATAAAATTTATGAGGCATTTAATATGTGCCAAAGTTGCAGTAGGTGCTAGAGACTGTTAAACAGAGAACAAAAGTGACCTGTTAATTTATACTTCAGTTGGTAAAAGTGGAACATAAACAAATACAAGATTAACAAATGAGACAATTTTAGCTGAAGAAACATTTATGAAGGCAACAAATGTGGATAATGTACAAGAAAACAATCAGGGCTTGTACTTTATATCTGTATTTTCATTTAACAAATTAAAAATAACTTTACTATTCTTATTCTGTAGAGAAGGAAAATAATTATAATGGGATAAATCAGTAAGAGTTCATCAAAATTGCTTACAATTGAATTTATTGAAACTGGCATACCCTCAATGGTTTGCATTACGAAATGTAATTTGGTGATGCTCTTTGAATATTGCTTGATATTAATAAATAATAATTCACTTTGCATTATAAATATTAAAAAAGAAGCTAGTGACTTTTCCATGCAGAGTGAGGTTAATAATTTTACATGGGTTGCATCAGCAATGTTAGTTCAATCACCAAGAAGCTCTTAAATTTTGTATACTTTTCTCTTTTATTGGTATACCAATAGAGGCAACTCACCATTTTAAATCATGAAGTGTGGATTAAAGTACTGGCAGCTTGGCATCATCCTCTAGCAATCCATAATATAGAACTAGCTAATAGCTGTCCAAGATTATGCTGTCTGAAAAATATCGCTTAAAATATTAAATTCTAACTAAAGTTTCAAAAATATGGCAGCAGGATTCATCAAGTTAAAGAGAAGGAAATGGTTATATGGTAAGCAAAATTCAAAATCCCCAATAGATTTTTTTAAGTATCTTTTTTAAGACGAGTTTCATACATAAAGTAAGTTGCTAGAGAATCTGGCATCTCATTCTCCATGGGCATCTTAGCACTCTGATGGATCCAAACAGGGCAAAGGCAAAATTGGGATTTATTTATAAAGGATTTGTGCAGAACTCACATTAGTAAAAAATCATTTCTATTCAACTACTTCCAAATCACACACATTATGGGGATCAGCTCTCAAAATATAAACTATAAATCAGAGATGGGGCTCTGACCACGTTATAACTATAGAAATAACTAAATCCGTGTCTTGGGATCATCCTCTTCTTTCTTATTGAATTCAAGATTACCTTGGATGTTTTCCTCTGGTTTAATTTATAGACACTGAATATATTTAGAAGAGAATATGGTATAACTAACGGTATTGGAAACCACGAGAAAGAGGAAGAGAGAGGGAGAGGGAGAGGGAGAAGTAGAGGGAGAGGTAAAGGGAGAAATAGAGAGAGGGGAGAGAGAGAGAAAGAGAGAGAAAGAGAGAGGGAGCGAGAGAGAGAAAGAGCGAGAGAGAGAGAGAGAGAGAGAGAGAGCGAGAGAGAGAGAGAGAGAGAGAGAGAGCGAGAGAGAGAGAGAGAGAGAGAGAGAGCGAGAGAGAGAGAGAAAAGAAACAAAGCTCTGTTATTCTCAAGATTATTTTAGAATCCATTCCAATCTTGCTTCTCTGTGTCTCTGATCAACATTTTCTCAGACAATATAGGAATTTCCCTAGTTGGGAACTGTTCCTAAGGGGCCAGTGTTGTTTTAAGTCATTAAGACTGTAATTTTAACTTTGAAAAAAAAATTTTGTTTCATGTTAAAACTTGAATATATCTTTGTGTCAGTTCCCTTTGGACAGTAACAGATAAATCAATCATTAGAACCTTGTGAGTTAGGCAAGAACTTAATGTGGGGAAGCAACTGAAAGGAAGAATTTATGGATCAGACATTTAAGTGTTATATTCAGTAAGGTAGATTTACTGTCTTTTGTAACAGATTTATATTCCTGCAAAGGCTTCACTTAGATTAATGTGTGTGTGCGTGTGTGTTTTCCTAAGGAAACATTTAGCCTACCCTATGGCTTATTTAGGCAAAGTTGGGCATGTTTTTGTTCAGACAGTTGTCCCTGGGGGATCTGGAATGCAGACCCTTAAAGCTGCAGGACCTCCAGACCTGCTATATGCTCTTCACCTTCTACCATAAGAGAGTTGATGAGAACAACCTGGACTAGGGATGCAGAACACAACCTAACTCAGCGTGATGATGCAGTAGGCTCAGAGGACACTGCTGCTATTATTTCTGACTGACTTTCTTAGATCATGGGAAAATGTACTATGTTGAAATATTACTGTTAACTTTTGCAAAACCATACCTGTGCTGCTATGCACAGCTGTGTACACTGTACACTGCAAAAAAAAATACAGAGAAAAACAAAAGACAAACAAACAAACAAACAAACAAACCTGTCTGGGCATAGCACTGGCTCCCAAGTGGGGAAGGAGCATCCCTGTCTTCATTGTTTGTTTGGTTTTATTGGTCACTGAGCTGTGTTCCCTGTGGATGTGGTTCTTAGAGGGGCACCATTTTTTATTTTCTGGAACAAGACGCCTTTTTCAAGTTCAAACTTGGGCTTTGGATATACTTATAGAAGCCCTGACTGCAGTCTTGTGGATGAGGACTTAAAAGGTTAGATTTATCCACTGCGAATTATCTGGGAAATTATCCAGGAATCTACGATTCAGGAGACCAGATTTCACCTAAAGTGAGGAACTTCATTTGTAAACTTGGGAGTCAGTTTTTTCTGGATTCTGTAACATGGCAATGTATAGATGTCTCCCAATGCCACCTGGTTGTGACATGGAGCAAGGTGGGGATCGCTGGTAGCAGAAATTCTGCAGCAGCTATAAGCCATAATGACTTCCCTCCTGAATTCTAAACCTTTAGAAAAGTCTTATGAACTGTGATGACTGAAATTGAGTGAGGAATTAAGGAGACTGCCTATTCCTTGCCATAGATGGAGTTAAAAGAATAGAAGAGTATTCTCTTCCCCTATTCTAAATAGCAAGGACACCTTTACTTACGGGAAGGGCACCATTTGGATTAAGCACAGAGCCTGGTAGGGCACGGAAGGTTGTTTTTCTTCTTAAATAATATAAACATATTTAGGCCAGGTGATTGCTCTGGAAGTTATATTTTAGAAAATAGTATGAAAACCTGTTCATAATAGCTTTGGATAAAAGTTTTTCTAAAATTAATGTTTACTAGCTGAAATTAGGTTTCACAACTTTTTTTTTTTCTATGAAAGTATTCAATTCCTTTTTTGGGAGGAGGAATTGTGGTATATACTAAAATGATACAAATACTTTTTTCTCTTTTGAGGTGTAACTGGGAAAGGATCACTAAGAAAATACGTGATAACCTCAAAAAAAGAGTCAGAAGCTTTAGATACAAACACATAACTAAATTTGACAAATAATCAAGTAGAAGGCATTTGGATGATGGCTTTTATATATGTAAAAAGTAATTTTATATACGTAAAAAGTCATGTGGCCATAAAAAGAAGTTGTAATAATTTCCTGTAGGGGCTCTGTTTTTTGTCTGCCCTTTATTTAAATTTTTATTCTCCTAGTTTTATTAATAAACCTTGTTCTGTATAGCATAAGGAATACAGTAAAAAATACTGTAATAACTATGTATCCTGCCAGGTGAATACTTAAAATATTGGGGGATCACTTTGGAAAGTATATGATTATCTAACCATTATGCTGTGTCCCTGAAATTAATACAAAATAGTGTTGTCAACTATAATTTAAAAATAAAATTTAAAAAACACACACCTTGTTCTCCTGAACACAAAAACGAATTTCTAACTCTGTCAAGCTAATCACAACCAACCTTTTTTTCTAGGGTGATTGGTTCAGAGAAGCGTATACACTCAAGCAGGGACCTCTCAGAGGCCTGGTATGATGTTACATTATGGTCCCAGGGAAAAATGCTGGCTGTCTTTCCAAGGGATTACTATCCTGGAATCTTGTAGGAAAAGACTCTTATCACTACCACACTGAAGAAGCTTAACTCCAGTCAGAGAAACTACTAGTAAGATCTGCACCCTGAGGAAGCTAAAAGATGGTTGGGGAGATGGGAAGCACTCAGTACCCTGTAGAAGGCCTATGCTCAAGAAACATTGAAGCCAGTCTCCGCCTCCTCTGGTGTGGTAAGCAAATCCCCTTGTTTGAGTGGAAACTCTAACTGCTCATCAAATAAGAGAAAGCTGTGAAACTGGATAAACCTAAGCTCTAAGATCTAGACTGTTTTTCTCTAAATCATTGTGTCTTTAGAGACAGTTATTCCTTCTGAACCTACCTTAGATGCTATTAAAGATATATGATAAAATGATTTTATAATTTATTTTTTTGTTGTAACAATCTCCATTTTATCTGGCCTTCATTTTTACATTAAATGCAAAACTTTGATTGGAGATAAGGTGTTAGAGAAACCATTTGCTGTTCCTGTAGCTCTGTTCTCCAGGCAGAGAAATCAGTGAAGTAGGGGTGCCTTGCATGAATGTTGAGTAACTGTCTGTGACTGTCAAGAATGTAATACAGGTAATCAACTCACTCATTCACTCAATGACTATTTTTATTGAGATATAATTGGCATAAATCCTTATGTACGTTTAAGGTGCAAACCATGTTCATTTGAAACACTGATATATTGAAATTTTGGTAGTATTTCCACTGAATCTATGGATGGCTTAAGGTACTATTGACAAGTCTATAATGTAAATTCTTACAACACACACACACATACATGAGATATCTTTCCAATTTCTTTTTCAATTTGTCTTATGAAACTTTTACAGTTTACATTGTACAGATCTTTCACTTATCTGATTAAATCTATTATAAACATTTTATTTTTTTATGTTGTGAATGAGATTGTTGTTGTTGTTTTCATTTCTTTTCCACATATTTCATTGTTAGTATACCACTGATTTGTTGATCAGTTCCAACATTTTTCAGTTGAGTCTTATGCCCTCATACTCCTGACTATTTTTTAGTAGTCCTCAATAACTACTTTTTAAATAACTACTTTGAATCAGCTCCTTTCTAGTGATGCAAATACAGCAATGAAAAATAGAGATAGATCTTTTGTGAGACTTGCTTTCCAATGGCATTTTTATAATTAAAACTAACAAATAAGTAGAAAATTTCAAATTTAGTGCAAAAAAAGAAAAGAAAGCTAACACAATAATGGGTTTTGACTGGGGTGGCTATGTAATAAAAGTGCCAATTTAGCTAGATTGTTCAGGAAAAATTCTTCTACAGAAGGGACATTTGCTATAAGACCTGAATGATATAAGAACTCAATCATGTGATAATCTTTGGAAGAAGGATAGAGAAGAAAGATCCAGGAGTTTAAATAACAAAGTATACTAGACTTGGGTTGACTTCAGAGTAATTATTAAGGGAATTACTCATGCTGATTCTTGATACCCTAATTTTGAATATTCTGATAAAATACATCTGAAAACATGAGAATCATTTATTCATAATTTCCACTGTCCTAGTTTTTTGATGGATCTGCAAAAATCATACTGAGGGGGCATTCAAAGGTGGGCCTTCTTTCTCATATAATTAAGACCAACTGGGTAATTAGTGGGAAAATATAGAAGGATGAAAAAAAAAACAGTACCACCTTCATATTACCTCTATTAAATATAAATAATTAGAATCAATCATCGATGGAGCTGACTCCTTAGTTTATTCCAAAATAAATATTGCAGTCCTACAACTTTTTGCATGTACCTAAGCACATAAAATATTCAGAAAATTTTATCTCAGCAAATTTCGAAGATATAGTCAATCTTAACTACCTTTTCTTACAAAGATTTAGAGGATTTTTGAGAGATAGAAAAAGAAAGCTCTAACCATCATTCAGATCAAGTCTGGACCATTAACATGCCTGTCACCCTAATGATAAAAGCGAAGATGAATGCAAACTGTTTTTGTAGTTGAGAAGCTATCGGTAAGCAATTTGACAGTATAGTTAGAGACTTGATATTTCAAAAGTCTAAAACGTTCCTAGAAAATATATAAACTCCTGTTCCATTAATGGAACCAAACACACTTACCTTAAATCATTTCTGATGAATTTAAATGCTAACTTATAAAACAAACACAGCAATATAAACGTTATCAAGATCTTCTTGTGAAAGTATCTTACTTGGTTTATTTATTTAGATTGATATGAATAGTATTTCCATTTCATACTCTGCCCAATTTACACCTAATCCTGTTACATATACAGATATAACTAAAAGTTATAACATGGACTGGGTACCTGGAGGATCTAATATATTTCAGTGAGACAGGCAGTAAGTGCTCAAATGCAGATGAGGCAAGGGTTGCATGGTGCAGAGAGAAAATCATCACACATGAAGCTGAAAGTTAGTTCTACTCTGACACGTTCAATAACCAATTGAAGTCCCAAGTGGAACATGTGTTTTGTGCCTGGTGAGTGTGATGAGATCAGAAGTATAGGGTCTGTTCCGGTAAGAGGGATCAGTTGTTGCGGAAGGTGAGAATGTAAACTGCCTGCACTTTTGTCTGAAGAGGATGCCTTTGGAGTGAATTCAAAAGCCAACATCTATGAACCACTTGTCTAGGTTCTCTGTCCTAGGAACTCAATCGCAGGCCCCCGCCATACAAATGCTACACTTGAAGAAGGCCACTCTACAAATGAACCTCAACCTTAAAAGGCAGTGGCTTTGGGGAAAAATATGAAATTCTGAACTAAAATGACCTGGGTTCGTGTTCTGGGTAGGATCAGCTCCAGGTGCATGTGGCCTTCACACGGGGACCCAGACCTGGGAGCGAATGCTCTACAGTAGCTGTCTTGAAATTCTTAATAATTTTATGTTTAATTTGTGTTTTGTAAGTGAAGCTTATGGAACAATGGAGGAGGTATGCATTAGGGACTTACAGCCTGGGATGACACATGCCCTGCCTCCCACCTCTCCCACCTTCTTGCATCCCCTAGCTAGGTTCTCTGCCACCTGCACCCACTCAGCAACTGCTGCCAGCTTCTGCCCGTGGGGGGAAGGGTGGGGAGTGGGAGAGTGAATCCGGGCATACCCCCCACTCACAGTTGGGGCAGGACTCCAAGCATCCTCAAGAGTCTCCTGCATTTGTCCCATGATTTCCCCCATTCCCGTGCTGAAAGGACCCTGAAATCAAAAACACCATGAGAGCTAGAGAGACAGACTGTGGAACAAGGAAAAATTCTTTTTCCTGATTTTTTGAACAGGAGGCCGGCCTTGCATTTGCATTTTCAACTGAGTCCATCAGATTACGTAGCTGGCCCTGATCCCATGTCCTACCACTTTACTGGCTGCATGATCCTTGGTAGGTAATTCATTACTTGAAGTTTGTTCATTTATTTGTAAACTGTGGGTTATGTTTGCTGTTACTCAGTGGTGTCAACTGAAAATGCCATTATCTTGATAGGAAACAAGTAGCAGGGGGAAATGTGACGAGTTGCCTTTGAGTTGATTCATTCACAGTTACTTGTACTTCTAAATCACTTTAAGCAGACAAATCTATAGATTACATAAATCTATAGATCGTTCTCTGGAACAACCAGTTCTAGATGTCTCTGTCAAATCAGCAGGGAGATATGTTTCTCAAAGACCAGGTTAGCGCTTTGCATAGAATTAACTTTATAAATTTTAACGAGGTTCAGAATCAATAGTCTTTTTAGTCCCACTGTTAAACTGTAAAGCCGATTAAATGAGACTATGTTGTCTGGCTTAGAAAACTGATTGTCACTTTTACGTTAGAGTGCCATTATTATATTTTCATAGGAAAATGAATTTTGCAGTTCAAGACACTCAAACATATAAAAACGAACTTTGATATCTAGCCTATTTTTATGCTGGAGGTGGACTGATAGTAATTCATTTTGAGGAGATTTCAGTATGACAGTTATGGATGCACAAATTAAACAGTCACGCCCTAACCGGTTTGGCTCAGTGGATAGAGCGTCAGCCTGCAGAGTGAAGGGTCCCAGGTTCGATTCTGGTCAAAGGGCATGTACCTCCAGTAGGGGGTAGAGGCAGCTGATTGATGTTTCTCTCTCATTGATGTTTCTAACTCTCTATCCCTCTCCCTTCCTCTCTATAAAAAATCAATAAAAAAAATTAAACAGTCACCTTCTTCACCCCTCTAGCTCTCCTCTGCCCTATATTTCTAATTAAAAATTCACATGCTAGAAGGAGACTCTGATCTAAGATACCTTGAAGTCATATCTTTTCTCCTTCCTTTTCAGCCATTTGTTCCTGCGTACATTTCTTCACCATCTCCATATCTTTGCCAGTTAAATTTTAAATGCACCAATGCCCATGTCAATTTCTAAATTAATGATGAAAAGAGGAATAAACATTCATATGAAAATATTCTAGAATGGCTAGCAGTTTTCTAGCCTTTTGTGTCACTGAGAAATACAGTACTGTAAATATTTAGTACTCAAGAAATATTTATCCCAGGAAACAGAAAGATTATCCTCTTGGGTAGAGTCAAAAGTAAGTTACGTGTTGGAATCATGTTTCTAAAGCTTAATTTCACCGTGAAGCCAGTTATTAGGAGCACATCTTTCCTGCAAGTGGAATTTAAAACGTATAAGCATGCCAGATAGTTTGGACTTTATTGCACAGCAGCAACAAATACATAATTTAGTATTTGGGCTTATTCTCATTGCCCTACACATCAAATAGCCTCACTCCCAGCCTGTATATTAGATTGACAAGTGGTGTTTAATGCAGGTCTGAGGACCCTCTTCCACTTTCTACCACTCGGGCTGTAACAGTTATGTCAAGCACATTGGGAAAATTCAAAAAATCTAACTGGGTAAGAATATTATAAATTAAGTGTTTTACAATTTACTAAAGATGATATGATTTTAAAAGGGAAAGAAATAAACATTCAGTTCTTCTCTCTGACTAATATCACATCAAGTTAAAATAATCAGATTATATACAGCAAGACAATTTTTCAAAACTTTAAAGGAATACGAGATTAACAGGAAGGAGACTTGAAAACTACTGTTATAAAAAAAGGATCTAAGGTTCTTTGAGGCTTTGACTCCTAGAAAATGAGGTGGGAAGATGTGCATATTTGGGCTGGAAACAGACCTCATGTCTCAAATGGGGCTCCATGCTTAAATCCATTAGGCACTAATCTGATCTGTTCAGTCTTTTTATGAAATGTTCTCTAGTCACATATTTTCATGTTCAAAACTCACTGTAAATCTTATATTTAAAATGAAATACTCCTATTATTCAATATCCAGATCACCAAGGCTCTAATTTTTCTATCCTTCTCCAAACATTGTAACATTAATCATGACATATTTTTTATAGATTTGTTGAATTTCCCTTGATTCTGCTCCCTCTTCCTCCCCAAAAGATTAAATTTTTCATACAGTTCTCTTTTTTCCTATTTAGTTTTCTACCATTGGAAAAAAAAATGTAATGCCTCCTTTAATTTAGCCATATTTGTACTGAACATCTTAAAATGAATTCACAGAAATGCTTGCCCATAATGTATAAATGTGCATATGACATGACATAAAATCATATTTTGGATATATGCATTCAAATACATGTGCACAGATAAACACTCCTATTCAATTTCAACCCTTGTAACATTAATACAATTCTATATGATTATAAGGACATTTTACTAGATAGAAAGTTATATAAACTTATTTATATCAATGAATGTCCTAGAACTAAGATGACCCTCTAAACTTGTTACAAAGTTACTTAAGCTTAGAGCATTCAAAATATATTAACCTTAAATAAAATCTATATTAATAAAAGCATAAAATGCTAATTAGACTGGACAGCAAGAATTTCATGCATTGGGCCTCTAGTATTAAATGAATTTGCATGACTATTTATTTATTTTCAATTTGGTTTAAGAAATGTGATCACTAACCTGTTTTCATTGTTCAGTTCAGTATTAAATATTCATCAATTCTGTTTGTACTGGGATCATACACTGAAAGCTCAACACATGGATCCTGTCTTCTGTAATTTTACAAAGCAAATTGTATATATTATATATCATATTTTAGAAGGATAAATCATAAGCCACTGAAATGTAGATACAAGAAAATATCATGACAAAATCTCAAGTTACAAATAAAATTAACAAATATCTTGGAGTAAACTTCACAGAAAAAAAAGTAATTTTGGTAAATATTGCCAATGTTGTTCTGTTGTTTTGTGAAAAAATTTCACCTCAGATATTGGTGATAGTGTGCAGGTTAGGAAATAACTATTATAGGAATTCTAAGTGTGCTTAGGAAAAGAGAATATGAATTGAGAGCTATTCAAATATTTCCTATTATAGAAGGAAAATATAGAAGCCAGCATTTAGCAGTTATCAAAAATAATAAATAATATTGTATACACTTTCTCTACCAAGTCATTATTCTAATTGATGCATATCTATAGTCATATCTACATATCTATCTATCTATCTACGTACCTAGTCATTTAAGTCTCACAGCCAGTCTAAGAAGGTGCTCAATTTGTTGCCATTTAATAGTTGAGGATAATAAAGCACAGAAAGGGTAACATACAAAATTTTCTCTCCCATTAAATGGAAAACTAGATTAGATTCATGATTCTAAATGAGAATGCGGATTTTGAACAATTGTTATTTCAAATATGATTAGCCTCTCAAGTACATTATACACACACAGAGTAGTATTTGAAAGCTTGCTAATTGATTTGAAAGGGTGTTTATGCCGAAACCGGTTTGGCTCAGTGGATAGAGCGTCGGCCTGCGGACTGAAAGGTCCCAGGTTCGATTCCGGTCAAGGGCATGTACCTGGGTTGCGCGCACTTCCCCAGTGGGGGATGTGCAGGAGGCAGCTGATCGATGTTTCTCTCTCATCGATGTTTCTAACTCTCTATCTCTATCTCTCTCCTTTCCTCTCTGTAAAAAAATCAATAAAATATATTTAAAAAAAAAAAAAGAAAGGGTGTTTATGATTTTCTATCTTTCTTGTGGGATATGTTTTGTACCGATTCAGGGGTCCTCAAACTTTTTAAACAGGGGGGCCAGTTCACTGTCCCTCAGACTATTGGAGGGCAGGACTATAGTTTAAAAAAAAACTATGAACAAATTCCTATGCACACAGCGGCGGCAAAAACACTCGGCGGGCTGGATAAATGTTTTCGGCGGGCCGCATGTGGCCCGCGGGCTGTAGTTTGAGGACCCCTGCATAGATTAATGATCGCTTATATGAAAGAACTGACCATGTAGTTAGGCTATCACTCACATTATCTAACAAGAAAGTCTCTACTTCCTGTTTCTCCATAGCTATGACCATCTGTTTCTTGTATGAAATGTTGCATGATTAGATGTTTGAAATTTCTGCTGCATGAAGAGTAAGCATATAGTAGGCAGGAAAGTGTTGATTGCAAGTAAGAGAAATTGAACTCAACCACGCTTAGGGAGTGAAGAGATTTTATTGCTTTACAGAGACAATGAAAACCAGGGTCCAACCAGTTTTGTTCTCTACATAGTGGGGAACATGGACACAGACATTCTGAGAACCTCATTTACTGTCATTTCTGTCACCAAAATGCTGATTTCTTTACCTAGTTCCCAGGTTCACAATCCCAGAGAAGAACCATGATTGGTTCTTGATAACCATACACCTAGCCCCCAGACAACTGTGGCCAGAATGGACTGTGTATTTGTTTCTTCTGGAGAAGCTAGAAAAGAAAGAGGAGTGTCCCTCAAATGAAGGGAGAGGGGAAAGGACAATGGAAAAGAGATAATATTGGTCAGACAGAAACTAATTGCATGCAATAAAAATAATTAATGCGCTACAAAACAATTAATGAAAGGAAGCTAGATGAACCTATTTGTTGCTTGTTTACAAAGCACAGGCCAGTGAATGTTTATACTAATCAAGATGATAAATCACTACGTTTATGGACTATTAACAACAATTTAGAGATATCCTTTCTAAAATTCTAGTTGATAGATTGGACAGTCTAATTGTTAATAACTTTGTTCTGCATTTGCATAATATAAGTAGTTCTGACAATTATGAAGATTCATGTTGCATGACAAAAATCAGTGGTGGGTACAAGAGTGGTAGGATAATGATTTTACTACATGTTACAGAAATAGCCTTCTCCATTGAATGATAGGTAAAGTTTCCCTTCCTTCTACACTTATATAGATATGCATCTCTATATGTTTTATGTATGTCCAGTTAAGTTATGCCTTTCCTAGGACTCTATCACATTTTTGCCCCAGTTTTCATTTTCTTTACATGCAATTGATTAAAGATAACATAAAATGTTTAACTGAAAATATAATTTAAATAAATTTCTGAATCAAATTCTAAGCATCTAGCTTTTTTCCACTAATACTACATGTGATTTCTTATACGCATATTCTGAAAAATATATCTCTACTAGAGGCCTGGCGCACAAAATTTGTGCACTCAGGGCAGGACGAGGGAGTGTCCCTCAGCCAGGCCTGCACTCTCTCGCAGTCCAGGAGCCCTTGGGGGATGTCTGACTGATGGCTTAGGCCTGCTCCTTTGCGCTGCCATGGAGGCAGGAGAGGCTCCCGCCATCGCCGCTGCGCTAGCCAGCTGTGAGTCTGGCTTCTGGCTGAGCAGCCCCTCTTCTGTGGGATCACACTGACCACCAGGGGGCAGCTCCTGCGTTGAGAGGGATTGGTCTAAAACCGGCTTTCTGACATCCCTTGAAGGGTCCTGGATTGTGAGAGGGCACAGGTCAGGCCGAGGGACCCCACCAGTGCCCATTAGGATCAGGGAGGGACATGGGAGGAACCACAGGAAGGCTCTAGGGCATGTTCAGTCTGCCTCACTCAGTACTGATCTGCCAGATCCAGCAACAAGCTAATCTGCCAGTTGGAGCATCTGCCCCCTGATGGTCAGTGAATGTCATAGGGAGCGATTGAGTGGCCTTAGAATATCATTAGCATATTATGCTTTGATTTGTAGAATGGATGACCAGACAACGGGACACTTAGCACATTAGGCTCTTATTATATAGGATATTTGTTGCTCAAATCCAAGGTATTTCTCTAATTATGAATTTTAAAGAGACATTATTTTACTTACTTATTGGTTTGTTTGTTTTTTTATTTGTTTGTTTAGAGACTTCTAATATACTCCAAATAACTTAATTGTTTAAGAGAGACCTTATAGTTTTCTAGTGCTGGGAAGATAAAAAACTGGCATAGGTTGCTAGCTCTATTATTTAGCCTGACTTTGGAAATACTACCAAAGTAAATATGGCCCAGGACAAGAGAGTGTTAGAAACATGTATTTGTTTTATCTGAAGGTCAAAATATTGATAATTTCAAGAAACATTAAAGGTAATGTGAACATGACTATGTGTCTTAGTCAATGACAGATAACCACACAAAACATTTTAATTTGATTCTCTTATCTTTAAAACAGAAGAGAGATATTTTAATCTAACCAGTGGAAGAAAAGATAGTACTTAATAAGAGTTTTAAAAATATAGTAAATTGAAATGAAATAAGACAGAAGAAATATCCTATCTAATAAAGATGAAATATGCAAATTGACCATCACTTTATGACAAAGATGGTGGTGCCCACAGCCAATAAGGAGGGAATATGCAAATTAATGTGACAAAGATGGCCACCGCCAGCTGGAGCGAAGGCAAGAGGTGGCGGCCAGCGTGAAGGCCTGGGTCCTGTGTGCTGGAGGGAAACTGGTGCCAGCAGCCAGGGAAGGAAGGCCTATTCTTGCAGGAATCTTTGTACATTGGGCCTCTAGCCTCAATATAATGTACTTGCAAATATATAAATGGATTAAATTCACTTATCAAAATTTAGATTCTCAAATTAGAATAAAACATTAAAAACAATTCCAGCATTGTATACTATAAATGACCTATAAAATGATGAAGAAAAGATTAATGGAACAGAAAAAGATATAGTAGGCCATTTTGAATTACAAGAAAGAGCAAATAAAACTTTCACATATCATCATATAAAAATTAAGGCAAAGTATTATACTAGTAAAAGAATATCAAACTTAATAAAATGTAGTGATCATCATGATATGTACATAATGATAGAGTTCCAGAAAGAATTAAACAGCAACTTAAAAAAAATAGGGAGAAACAGATAAATCAACATTTGTATTTAGGTTTTTTAAGTACATATCTCTCAGGAGATGAAAGATTGTGAAGAAAAATGTAAAATAAAATTATGTCAATCTTTAAAATCACAGTTAATAAAATTATACACATGCATATATTTTTTGTGAATATATTATATAAACTTTACACTTAATTAAAAGAGAGCTTCAATTATACATGCAACAAAAACAAAAATCAATGATAATCTAGTCCAAAAAATAGCTTTCATGAATTATAAATTTTAACAGAACATAGACTTTGTATTCCAAATCTATGAAAACTTGAAATAAAAATAATAGCTAAAGTAATAACTACATGCTTTGTAAACTAATCAATAATTAAACAATATTGAATAGGAAATCAAAAGGAAATTATAACATATTCAAAAATGTATTAAAAGGAAAATACTCATATTAAATGCATAAAATATAGCTGAAGTAATCCTTAAATGTATGTTTACAGTTTTAAGCTCATTTATCAGAAAACAATTAAAATAACTGAAAATAAATGAATATTCAATTCAAGAAAACAGAGAGAGAGAGCAACAAAGAAAACCAGAGGAGTAAAAAAGGAAGGAAATTATAAATATGAACAGAAATTAATTACACATATATTTAGAAGAGGATTTAAAAAGCCAAAGCTTTGGAAAAATCAATAACATAGAAAAGCTTCTAGGACAGAATAAAAAATAAGCAGAGGAAAGGTTAAAAAAATAATGAAAATAAGCCTGGCTGGTGTGGCTCAGTGGTTCAGTGTCAACTCATGAACTAATAGGTCACCAGTTTGATTCCTGATTAGGGAACATGCCTGGATTGTAGGCTGTCTCTGGTTGGGGGAAGAGGGAAGCAGCTGATCAATGTTTCTCTTTCATCAAAGTTTCTATCTCTCTAATCCTCTTCCTTCCTCTCTGTCTAAAAAATAAATAAAAACATTTTAAAAAATGATGAAAAGAAGAAAATAATATAGTTAGCATTAAAATAACTAAGAATAGCATATTAATATTATATATCACTGAATTTTAAAACTACTAGAATTACTATAAAATGCCAACTTTGAAAAAAGTAGAAATCTTGAAGAGAAAAGTGTTCTTAAATAAATTCAAATAGTAGAAAAGCCAAAAGCACAAAGAAAATGTATGTTTTATAAGGTTACATATAGAGTTGAGAAGATATTCTCTGTGTACGTATAATGCATATTAAAGTGGGTGTTATTGAAGAGAGAAGTAGGAGTAAAGACCAGGGGAAAAGGAAAAATAATGCAAGACATCAATATAATGCAGCACAATACAAAGAGAAACACAACAATGAAGGTTTTTTAGATAAACTGATAACATAGTCCTAATTACTGGGAAAGAAAATAAAATGAGAATGCAATGTTATGTATCGAATACAATATTTTTAAGTAGCTTTATGTAACCAAGGGAAAATGTTAACACCCACAACTGTTTACCAGGCCTGTGAAAAATGTCCCAGCAGAGGCAGATATAGATTCATTAACTCCTGCAGTTTGGGATGCAATATCAAGTATCATATCCGAATACCCCAGTAAATGCCCCAAATATGGCATTATTAAGTTAATGTTGCAGAGTGTTTTAGTTTAAACATTTTTGATTATGCCACCACTATACATAACATAACTAATTTATAGGTTGTCTCTATTTTGAGGAACAGTCTGAAAAGAATCGTCTGCACTTATTTGGCCGCTTGCTGTATAAATGAGAACTAGAAATGACTCAGGAGGACATTCTGACTTCCTCCTTCGCTGCTCCTGTTAAAAGCACACGTGTTATAGTCTAGCCCTATGCCTAATGTCTATATTAATACATATTTATCTATAAACACGAGGGAAATATTCCCAATAAAACTACTTACTATTTTATTTGATTTATTTTAAATATATTTTTATTGATTTCAGAGAGGAAGGGAGAGAGAGAAAAACATCAATGATGAGAGATAAAGAATCATTGATCAGCTGCCTCCTGCATGCCCCACACTGAGGAATCAAGCCTGCAAACCAGGCATGTGTACTGTGACCTCCTGGATCATAGGTGGAGGCTCAACCACTGAGCCACACTGGCCAGGCACTACTTAATAGTTTAAATAGAGGAAAATGTAATTATTCTTGTATTATTTTCTATTAGTATTGATAAATACCTTAGAGTCATTTCAATAATTGAGTTTTTAATAAACTTAACTAAAGACATTCTATATTTATTTTGATTGCAAGATTCTAGAACAGTGAAAATGATTGCTGAATATTGTTTTCCTTAGCAAACTGTTCACACTCACATATTTGCCAAGTCATAGAATAATTATTGGCAATTATTCATTCTAAATGATGAGGTGTTATAATGATTTTATAAGTAAAAGTACTTTAGTCCACAAGTACCTTCAAGTTGATTGTTATAAAAGTAATTGTTATTTCCAAATCAGTCATACTTGGTTCTTAGCTTCTCATACATCCAGTTAAGTTATATATAAAAATACAACTCCTATGTGTATCAAATTGAATCAGCAAATCCTATTACAGGTTTCTCAGTAATGTCTTATCTAATGCTTTTGCTAGAAGTTCTTTTGGAAACTTTCTCATTTGTTTACTTTTTTCTAATTCACATTTGGAAGAGGGAAATTATTTTGACATATTTCCAATATTTTTATAACTCTGTGCATGAATAAAAGTAATACTAAGAATAATTATGTTCTACAATAGCAGAATTTTATCTTTTTTTTAGAGTCAGCATGCTCTATTCCTAGATAAACCTCTGTAAACCTAAAAGACACCATCCTAAAAGACATCAGACACATAACAAACACTCAACACAACACACATGTGCACAACCCATTCAACCATCTACTTCCCATTCCTGCCACAGTGTCTCCTTTTGTCATGACCTTTATATTTCCAGGTATATTCTCCCTTCTTTGCATGTTATGATTTAATGATTTTACTGATAAAGAAAGAAATGAAAAGATGAATGAAAGGATGAAATTGAATGTAATTCCCTGAGATTTTTACTGGATTTACATAAAATTTATCCTCCTGCTCTCTAGGCTAAATTAGATTTTTACTTATGTATCTGTGATGTGTAGACTAATGTCTACTCCCTCCTCCAAAGATGCCCTAAGCTCTGAAACCTATAAATATATTGTTATATGGCAAAAGGGACTTTGCAAGCCTGATTAAATTAGGAACCAAAGACAAACCTAATATCCCAACTGATTCTTACCCTAAGAGTATCACTCACCATGGGCTTACCTCCTGCAACTTCTCTTTACCAGGTTAGCTACTAAGTTTTATAAAAATCCTCAGCATTCAGGGATATTGATATTTAAAATACATTTTGTCTTCTTTTGGGGGAAAAAAGGAAGTGATGAGCAACTGAATCAATATTTACTCATTTGTTCTGCTAGTGGCTTTAAAATCCTATATAATAAAAACGTAGTATGCAAATTGTCCCCTCGACCAAAAGTTGTCCAGGAGTTTGACCAGGAGGCAGGGATGGCCTGGGGAAGGGAGGGAGGCCTCAGACAGCAGTGACAGCAGGCAGCCAGGGGAAGGGAGGGAATACCCCGCTGGCAGCCACTAGGGACCAGTATATAAATAAAAGGTATTTTTAAAAGTTGTCAGTGTTCTTATCTTAAAATCTATGATATTCCTTTCAACCTATTTTCTATGCTGCCTTTTCTCTCAGAAAGTATATTGTCATGGCTTTGAATAATATCTTAATTAAGAAGCTGACAAAGTCAAAAGTATACACTAATCAAAATATATAAAATTTCCATTCATAACACTACTTTGTAACTTAAATGTTTTTCAATGATAATATACCAAACTTAGGCAATCTTAGAAAATTCTACATATCTATCAGTCCTCAAGCAACATGTACATCCCAATGACAACAGAATGCCACTTGTAAATATACGTATAAAAAATATGCGGATTCAACTAACAGTCAACATTCATTAAATTCTGATGGAGCACTCAGTCACTATTCTAAGTATTAGAAATACAACACTGAACACATCTCACCAAATTCCTGACCTCAGAGAGTGTACATGCCACTGGAATCACTTGGTATTTTAAAAGAGTCTGCATATAGGTCAATCTATTTTTCAATGACATATAAAAATAGTGAAAAGAAGAAAAATAAAAAGAGGAAAAAGGAAAGGAAAGCATACAATATTTTTCCATGTCAACACAACAATTTACCTTGTATTATTTTGACATTGGAGTGGTGCATTCTTTATTGGCAATGTAGACCAGAAGGTTTGGGGAGAAATATCCAGGATTTAGTTTTGGACGCTAAAATGTGAGATCCCACTTAGACATGCCAGAGGAGATAGAGAGCAGGCAGCTGGATATATGGGTCTAGAATTTGAGAGAAGGATAGTAGATGGAAATAAAATGTGGAAATCATCAGGCTATAGGTGATGCTACATAGAGCAAGTGTGATATGGATTACAAGGAGATTTAAAAATTTAAAGCACCAGTGATTTCTTGATCCCCTCTTCTCCCTTTTCCCTGCCTCCTTTTACTCATTTTATTATAGTTTTTTGGCAGTTTAGTAAACCAGGCCCTCCTTCCTTCCCATAGTTCTATTTTTAGAGCCTCTACAATGAGCTTTGGAAATACTACTGACGTGCTCTCCTCACCTTACTTAGCTCCACCTGAGATTTTTGCTGTTATCAGCTGTATCCTCTGTTTTTATCTACCTACCAACACTAGAAAAAGGACGCATGTTTTTATATTTTATATTTTTCTAGAGAATGTCCAGTCTAAGAGTAAAGTAGGCCAGGCCTCAATGGCAGGAACAGTTTTGAGGATCATGGAGAGAAATGACTTAGATTAGACTCATTACCTTCAGTTCAAGTGTCTACACTTAAGAACACAGAGAGAGTGCACGCAGTCCCCCAATGCCTCTCTTTGTTCCTCAAGGATGCACACCAGTAGTTGGATGGTCTCAGTATGTGGCATGGAAGAAGGGATAGGCCAGGTCAGAAAAACCCAGAAATTTATTCTACGTTAAATTGAGGTGCTGGAGCATGTCGGCATTAAAAGGCTCATGCTGTTACCATAGGAGAAAATTCTTGTCTAATCAGTTACACGTTTCTTCACTCTAATTCTTACTGTAACATTAGATCTATTTGCAGTTTCAATGCTACAGCCTTGGCCATGGCCTGTGGTATGACAGAGAGCAATTTGAAAGAGAAGTATTATCAGGTACACAATCTCACTCAATGTCTCTTTTCTCAACCCCCTGCTGCTGTTTATCTCATAACTTCCTTTCTCAACCCACTGGTAATCTTCTCATTTGTTATGCAGAGTAGTTTAGGCTGTGCCCTTATCTAGTATCTATCCCACCACTCATCAAAGAGCTCTTTGGAGCACACCATCATGAGAAAGGCACCTGGGACTACATACCAGTATAATAGATATATCCTGTCATTCAGTTGTTCAAGCAAAGCACTGAGAACCAATAGTGTGGATTTCTGGAGAAGTCTCCTCTGACCTACAAGAGTATATCTGTACCAGAAGGGTGAGGGCATGAATGGGGAGGGGGTAGGGGGACAATGGGGAGATCAGGACACATATGTAATACCTTAATCAGTAAAGAAAAAAAGAATATCTCTGTAAACCTGCAATGCTATAAGAACCTTGTGTCTTAAAAGCCTTCTGGGAGTTGTACACCCCTAGGACCTGGGAGTCAACCTGGGAATGCTGCTCATTCTCATTCAATTACCATGTCAAGATTAACAACCTTGTTGCACAGATAATGGAGTCCCGCCTTAAGCCCCTTTGCCTACTTCCCCATGCCTGCAATTCCTACATTCCCATGTAATCTTTGTCCTACCCAACATAAGCAGCTGGCTTATGGAGAGAGGCAGAGCAGATCTCTGTGGCTGACCTGCTGCTCTCCCATACCGCTGGCAGTATTGGAATAAATGCTCATATATGACTCACCCCTGTTTCTGCTTAATTGGCTCAAGTAGTGACAGGCAGCTTGGACCCCTTGGTTACACTTGGCTACACTTCCAACATTCTAATTAGTGTATTGAAGCATTTAGTGGAAAACTATTTAGAGATTATAGAGGTTTAGCACCTTACAACGTGTGAAAAAGTTAAGCCACAATTAGAATTTTGCATTTACATCTGTACTTAAAAGAATCATTACTCCTTTACTAATATTATGAACATTTTATGAACATAATTTATCTTCATTGCCCTTCTTTTGGTCTGTTTCTGTTGATATATGGCACACTCCACATGGCTAGAAATAAGTTATTACAGTGAGCAATTTCTAATTATTTCCTCTGATGAAAGTTCAGACATGTCAAGAAACCTGATCTCACATGTTGCTGCCTGATGGGAGAAACTATGCTTTATAATTCATCTCTGCCATTTAAAAAATATATGAATTGGAGTTTACATTAATGTCTGTGGACTGTTTTAATAATTTTACTTCTTATTTGCTTCTGATTTATTGGTGGATCAATTACCATATCCAACATAACTTAGAATAAATGAAACACCACTCTGATGAATAGGAGTATTATATGCTCGATTTAGTATAAGGGTGAACATAGTTAAGCATCTTCCAGGAAAGTTTATAATCAGATGCAAATCTAATTATTGGGTGTTTCACTCACACTTCTACTTAGAGCTTTCTGCAGAGAAAACTATTAATATTCTGAGGCACTATTTTCCAACTATACACTCCCATGAACAAGGATTTGATGGAGAACTCACTTTTAATCATACTGAGAACTCTTAAAAATTAATTTTAAAGATTAATAACTCATTATAATCTGGCTAGAGCAGAAATACAACCATGAAGGAAAAAAGAGATTAATATAGTTTCTCCTAAATTGTTTACCAAAAAGTAGTTTTGGATATGAAATCACGTGAACTGAACTTAAACCTTTGATTCTGCCTCTCCTTAGTTGTATAACCTTGAGAAGTTGCTTAGTTTATCATTGTTTTTTTCAGAGGTCTTTTGGAGAGAACAGCAGCAAACCCAAAGTGATATTGTCACGAACAAGTTAAATAATGTTTGTGACTATTATTTATAAAGCAAAATACACTATAGAAGTGATAGAAATTACTTTTAATGGTAATAAAAGATGCTAATTTTCTAGGTATCTGACAGCTCTTTGGCAGGAAGACATGATAGAATTAAACTGTCTAAAGAGAAACCAACTGTCCAAAGTCCTTTGAGCACTAATCTATATTATTATGAAAACTAAAGGCCCAGTGCACAAAATTTGTGCATGGATACAGTCTCTAAGCCTGGCCTGTAATCAGAGCCATCTTCCCCAGCTGCCGCCACCCCCACCCCCACCCCCAGTTCCCTGTTCGCCATCAGGTGATCAGGGCCTGCAGGCTAGGGGCAGATCCTGCATTGAGCATCTGCCCCCTGGTGGTCAGTGTGCATCATAGCGACCAGTCGTTCCACTGTTTGGTCAATTTGCATATTACCCTTTTATTATATAGGATGATTCAGCCAATAGAAAGCAAGTATTAAGAAGTAAACCTTAAATAGGCGTTTTCTTTTTCCAGCCGGCGCTGAGCTATGGGCATCTCTCGGGACAACTGGCACAAGCGCCACAAGACCGGTGACAAGAGAAAGCCCTACCACAAGAAGCGAATATATGAGCTGGGACGCCCTGCTACCAACAGAAAGATTGGACCCCATCACATACACACAGTCCAAGTGCATGGAGGCAACAAGAAGTACCGAGCCTTGAGGCTGGACGTGGGCAACTTCTCATGGGGCTCAGAGTATTATACGCACAAAACAAAGATTATTGATGTTGTCTGCATTGCATCCAACAATGAACTGATCCGCACCAAGACCCTAGTGAAGAACTGCATCGTGCTCGTTGACAGCACACCGTACCGACAGTGGTACGAGCCCCACTACACACTGCCCTGGGCTGCAAGAGGGGGGCCAAGCTGACTCCTGAAGAGGAAGAGATTTTGAACAAAAACGATCAAAGAAAATTCAGAAGAAATACGATGAAAGGAAAAAGAACAAAATCAGCAGACT
>NW_006300210.1:297212-306559 GCF_000327345.1 Myotis davidii | reverse complement strand
AAAATCAAGGCCCAGAAAGGCAAATAAATCCTCATCCCTCCTATCTTAGTGAAATAAAGGTGTTTATTATAAAAAAAAAAAAGGAAACCTTAAATAAACAGCATGTGTCATAAATATAATGGGATTGTAATAGTAAATATTTAGTGATTATCAAGATGCCATCAAATGATGAACAACTCAAATGAATTCTATTCAAAAATATTAACTGAGCAAAGTCAAATGCACTGTGCTTAGTTCTGAGGACTAGAAACTTGAATAAACACATCATCTTTATTTTGGTATTTGTGTAGTTACCAAACTCTAAGCATCAGAAGAGTGACACAAAAACAAGTAAAAACAACATATTAATTTTAAAACACTGACTGTAACAAAAGATTTTCCCTTTATTTACTTCATTCAACAGCAATGAAGACAAACATAGCGTATGTTCAGGACAAAGAGGAAAGAGAAGTAAAATAAGGGGTTCATTTGAAACAAAATTATTATCATTAAAGCTATGCTTTCTTTGTGAAACTGTTACCCTCATTAAAATTATTTTGCTTTTTACCTACTGGCACAAATATGTAATCCAAACAGAATCTACAGTCTCAGACTAAAAATAACTTCTTTCTCAAAATGATAATCATTGTTTAAGTATTTAGTACACCGAAGACAACCAAAAGGAGAATGAAGCTCAAGTGATATGTCTGTGTGGGGCTTAGGAATGAGAGTGGCTTAGAGTAATCAAATAAAGATTAATAGCAATGCTTTCTTCAAGAGGAGGCTGAATTGTGTGTTGATGTTTAGAGAAGAGGCAAAAAGAAAATTGTATGCTTATTCAGTAAATAATGTTTGAGAACCTCTTATTTGTCAGGCTGTGATCTAGGCATGAAGATATAGTGGCAAACAAAACAAAGTACAGGTACTTATGGAACTTACATACCATTGAGGGAGAGAGCTAATTAAGCAAATACACTATATGTATAATAGAAAATTCCTCTGAAAGAGGACTTTCTAAGAGATATAAAGATAAAGAAAGCCAAGTAAGAATAGAGTTTCTTATTTATTTATTTATTTAAATATAGGTTTATCATTGATAGTGTTACCGATATCTCCCATTGTCCCTCCTCCCCTTATCCTTCTCCTCCCAGCCCCTGCCAATCCCCTAGGTCTTCACTACTTTATTGCCCATGTCCATGGACTATGCATATAAGTTTATCTCTTCTTGTCCCCCCAACACCCACATCAAGGTATGTCAGTCTGTTCCAAGCCTCCATGCTTTGGGTCTAATGCTGTTGGTCAATTCGTTTTGTTCCTTAGACTCCACAAATAAGATTGGATAATCGGGCATGGTCTGTTTGAGGAGGAGAGCAGATGTAAAGACTGCAAAGAAAGCTTAGTGCTCAAGAAACAGCCATTCAGAGAGGCTGGGCTTGGATGAACTGGGCGAATTCAAAGGAGACAAGGTCACTCAGGTAATTAGAGTTCACATCATAGAGGGTCTTGTGGGGCCATGAAGAAGACTTTGAATTATTCAATCATTGTAAGAATTTGATTTTAATGTGATTTTGTACACATTTTAAAACTTTCTGGAGAACAGACATGAGGATGAGGATGGTGGGGAGGGTGGGACAGTGAGTGGAAGGAATGAGTTCAGGCAGGAGACACTGCTGTGGTCACCTGGTCACCACAGACATGATGGCAACTTGAACAGAGTAGCAGTGATGGAAGCAATTAGAAGTTATTAGATCCTGGATGTATTTCAAAGTATCTTAGCAGAACTTGTCAATGGGTTGTATTTGGATTGTAAAAAAAAAAAAAAAATGCCAAAAAAATATAAAAACAAATGTGACCCTAGACTTTTGTCTTGAGCTGCTGGGGAAAAGTGATGGCAAACACTCCGGGGGAAGGGAGTGGAAATACAGACTAGGAATTCTTTACAAACATGTTAAATGTGTGTGCCATGATAACTAGGCAAACAAATAGAAGTGTCTAGAACCAAGTGAGAGTCTGGGGTTGGTGATCATAAGGCTACAGAAAAGCCATGGGCCTGGATAAAATTAACTAAAGTATGTGAAGAAGCGAAGAAGCACAAAGGATGAGCCCTCAGAAATTCTGAGAGTGAAATGTCAGAAAGGAGGGGAAGAGCCAATGGCAGAGACTGAGAAGGAGCAGTGTGCTTGCAGGGTAGGAGGAGACTCAGCTCTCATATGGGAATATATCCAGGAGCTTCGGGAAGTTGGCTCCCACTATCACATCAAGGGTTGGATGTCAGAGTAAGATGTGGGTGCCTTCTGTATTTTAGTAGAAGTTGAGATACACACAGTCACATTAATAATAAGGCATAAAATATTTACAGAGATATTGACAATGTAGAGATTCAACTAAACCCACCCACGTGTCTTAGAATTTGTTCAATCCCATGTATTATGTATGGTATTCTCAGACTAAGTAGTGACCATCAGATCCTCAGTGGTCCCATTCAAAACACAAGGGTGGTTTTTCTCTGGTCTATGAAGGAAACTTTGGTTTTGTATCCTCGGAGTGTCTTTATTTTTCAGAAGCTAATCAGGGTGAGCTCATCCTGAAAGTATTTGTCTTCCTTGCAAACAGTTCCATATAAAAATTGCATTTTGCCTTTTTTCAGCACAGTTGCAGTCAGTACCAGAGGAAATGAAGACAAACAAAATGTGTCTGCCATGCATAAGGCTGTGTAAAAGAATTCCCACAAAAGCTGTTTGCTAAAGGCAATGTTTTATAGTTTTAATTATAACATGGCTGGAAAATCATGGAATGTATATACAAATTCATTTACCTCATTTGTTTTTTGCCCTTAGGTCCAATATTGTACACAACTGCAGTTGAAATCTGAAACAGAAATTTATTTCCCACCAGTGTTTGTTGACTCCTAGCAAAGTGGACTTCCTTCAAGCAACATGTCATTGCGTATAATGCCCTGGCAGACCAGAGTCTTAATTTCATTAAATGGCACATTTTTTATGGCTCCAAATGCCTTTTGGCCACCATTTATTATTGAATAACATAGTAATAATTGTAAAATATGAACTCCTGATTATTGGGTAGATATTTTAAGTAATTCACTACCACCTCCATAAACATTATCATTGGTGAACACAACACAATTATAGAGGAAAGCAATTACAGTGTTTTCCTTCATCATCAAGTGAAATCTAATCATCCTTGAGAAATAGACATTCCCTATTTTGACTGGAGCATAAGAAAGTAAATAAAGCATTTCATAATGGATATGATGAAGTCTAATTATTATTTTTTAAAATATATTTTTATTGATCTTAGAGAGGGAGAAAGAAATAGAAATATCCACGAGAGAGAATAATTGATTGGCTACTGGGGGTCAAGCCTGCAACCCTGTCATGTGTCCTGACCAGGAATCGAACTGTGACCTCTTGGTTCTTGGGTTGACACTCAAACACTGAGCCACCAGCGAGGCTGATGAAGTTTAATTATAAAAATAGACTGCTAAAACTGCTAACTATAGTTTTCCATCTCTGATTTCCATATCTCTTTGGAAACTTTAAACCCTCCTTTATATATTAGATTTCTTCAGATTTCACATGAAGATGTAATAGCAGCAGGGATCTGAATGCATCATGAAAGATTAGCTTTGGGCCATAGGGTCAAATGTGACAGAGAAAACAGTGATTCCTTTCAACTTACTACCCGAGACTTGCAGTGTTCATTCTCTTCTACATTCATTCCACTCTTGCAATTGTAGGAAAGTCATGGTTCCGCTAAAGCCAAACTCTTCTGGTAATAAGAGTGCCAGCCAATCAATGTTTCTCTCTCATCATTGGTGTGTCTATCTCTCTCTCCCTCTCTTTTTCTCTCTCAAATCAATACAAATATATTTTTAAAAATATACTTTACCAGTCAAGGTTCTAGGTAGGAAATACAAAACACTAAAGCACTCCCTGCATCTATTTAAAATTTCATAGAGGAATTTCATAGAGGAAAATAAGTGCCCACAATATTCTTGGAAGGGTTAGAGGAATGCAATGCAGTCTGGGACTTCAGGAATGACTCCCAAACCCTGAGAACTTGCCTGCCAAGGGAGCTTCCACCACTGAAGCCACCACCAACACTATAGGATGAAGATTGTACTACCTGATTGTACTCCAGATATCAGGAGTGTATTGTCACCATGAATGGGATACACACAAAACGGGGGCCTGTGTTCTGGAACACGGTAACAGCCTCTTTATAGCCAGAACCCTGGAGAGGAAAAACTGGAGTGCTGATGCAGAATGCTTTCCCAACTCCTTGACCTTGCTTGTGAGAAGAGAATCAAAATGACAAGAAAATGGCCCAATTCACACATGGGTTTTCCCCATCTCATTGGGTTGGATCTTTTTGGTGCAAATGAATCCACATCCAGAATCTTAGCTACAAAGAAATATAGAAAATGTAACTTTTAGTTTTCCTATCTCTGCACTAGAAAGACATACTAGAAGATTGATGGAATGGAGAAAGAGCAGAGCAATCTGCAATAGCTATCACCAATGGAATTTGAAACAAATATTATTTTCAAATAAAGATAGTATAAAAGGATGCTTTTAATTTTAGATTGTGTGAACTCATATGTTGGCAATGTTTGCCAAACCTTTCCAGATCCCCATCCTTCCCTAAAGTTTACCAGAACTTTATTCTACAGCACAGGTATGAAGTAAAATAACATGACATATTGTGTGTCTTCCAATTTTGAAATCTTTGATAAATGGTAGGTATGTTACACTGGTGACTTATTTTCACACATTCCAAAAGAAACACAGACAAGTCATTCAGTCATATGTGTTCAAACATCAATGGTGGTGACAGCATAAACTATAGAAATTGATTTTTATTTGAATTGGTTAATGTTTCTTTTGGATACTTCCAGTGACAACTATTAACCTGACTTTTCAAGACAATAAGAAATTGCCACCGTTATTCAATTTGCTTTCATTTCATGTGATCTCTTAAGTTCATTTTTTAGCATTTTCTTTTTTGATCTATCAATATGAAATAAATTTCCTCTGAAATAATATTATGAGCTGACATTTAGTTTCTTTTTTAATTAAATTTGTTGAAGCTGAAATTTAAAGTGGCTTTTTTTTATTCACTTAATTTCCTTAAATAACAGTATCAAGCAAGGCTTTGAGTTTCATTAATATTTTCCTGTTTTTTTTACATGTATGCAAATAAAAATTTTATTTTTGTTAGAATTGTCAGTTAATTACCTGAGTGTAATTCTGAATATGACACTGACAAAGATACCCTCATGCTTAAATGTGGGCAAAGATCTCTTGGAGCTAAACAAGAAAGTAAATATACTATTGTTTCAATTGTTTTGTAAACTTGTCATTAGTGAGATGCAAAAAACAACTGTATATTTACCATTCTTCTTTTTTTTCAAATAGAAATAATGTATTTGAGCAACAGAACCTAATGCAACTTCTCATTAAAACTATTAGGTCAAGTTTTGACAGAGTCTGAAGGGATTTCTTTTCTCTACAGAGTCAATGGAGTTAGCCTCAGATATTCATGTGCAAGACATTTATGGGGGGAGGGGTAATTCGATTTTGCTTTATTTTGACTTTGCCTCCCCACCCTTGATCTCCTTTCTGTGAGTGTGAACACCTACCCTCCATCCACTTTATGAGATCTGGTGGGCAACACAGTCCTCAGCCATGACTAATGACTGATGCTTGCATGCCCAGCCTCTCATTTTGTTTCCCTGCAAACTGGGCCACGGAAAAGTGATCTATGCTAGGGCCAGCTCCTATGACCCCTTAGGACTCCGAATTTGTTTCTAATGATGCCTTGGAGCAGGGAGAGAGGAGACCTCAGGATGGTAGTGGCGTAAGCATCCATACTGTCCCGTGACCAGGGAGCAGTGGGAGCAGGGCCAGTGGTGTTATGCAGGGTGCAGGGCTGAAGGACGGCTCTTCAGCCTGGTGTCCTGTGGCTGTGGCAGTGCCGGGTTCACCAGCCTGGAACTGTGGCCTGATCTGGACTGTTTCTGACGGCCTAAACTTCTGCCCATTTTCGATCCATTTGCTGACTTTCATTTCCAAGCCTTCATAGAGATTCTATTAGTGGTCTCTAGTATTAATAAATTGTTGCTGATTTTTTGCTTTGTTGTGTGTTGTTTTTTATAAACAGTGATTTGGGTTTATTTATCTCTTTGTTTGGTTGTTTTGGGGGGGTTGCTTTCTTTCTTTTCTTTCTTTCTTTCTTTTTATTTTTTATTTTTTTTTTGCAACTAAGAAACCTGACTAGGACAGAAATACATATCATCAGAACAGTGCACATAATTCTGACAAATAAAGAGAATTATAATTTGTGGTTGTATTAGTTTCCTGTGGCTGCTATAACAAATTATCACAGACTGGGTAGCTTAAAACAACAGAAATTTATTATCTTGTGATTCTGGAGGCCACAGGCTGAAATCAAGGTGTTGGCAGGTCACATTCCTTGCAAAGGCTCTCGGGGACAATCTTTCTTTGCCTCTCCCAGGGTCTGCTGGCCCCTGGTAGTTCTTGGCTTGTGGCAGCATAACTTCATCCATGCCTCCTTCTTCACCTGGCCTCTGTCTCTGTGTGTCCTTTTCTCCCTCTTACAGGGACATGATCATTAGACATAGGGCCCACTCTAACCCAGTCTGATCAAACCTCTAGCCTTGCCTAAATGACATCTGCAAAGGCCTTCTATATTATAAAAGCCAAAGCAACTGCTAAGGCAGAACAACTGGAATGACCAGTCACTATAATGCACACTGACCACCAGGAGGCAGATGCTCAACATAGGAGCTGCCCTTGGTGGTCAGTGAGCTCCCACAGGAGAAGTGCCACTCAGCCAGAGGCCGGGCTCATGGCTGGTGAGCACAGAGGCAGTGGTGGGAGCCTCTCCCACCTCCACTGCAGGCAGGTGGTAAAAAGCGAGGGGTCCTGGACTGTGAGAGCCCCTAAACCCTATCAGCCAAAACAGCCCCGGACTGGAGATCGGGCCTAAGCCGAAAGGCAGACACCCCCTGAGGGGTCCCAGACTGCGAGAGGGTGCAGGCTGGGCTGAGGGATTCCCCCTTCCCCACTCCAGTGCAAGAATTTCATGCACCGGGCCTCTAGTTTCCAAATAAGAATACATTCTGAGGGTTCAGGTGGGTGTGAATTTCCGGGGGACACTATTCAACCTACTGCAGTTATTGTACTTCATTTGACTGGAAATCAGTGAAAATCCAATAGTGGGGAAAGATAACCTGGGACCCATGAGGTATGCTGACAAAACAGTTCGTTATTTTATCTCCTTAAAATGAAGTTGAGGCTTTAGAGGCTGCATTGCTACTTCTAAAACATAAAGTGCATTGGGATGTCAAGGACTGTGGGATGAGGTAGCTGCCTCTACAGCACTGACTATCTTAAGAAAAGAGAACGAGCCTGGCCAGTGTGGCTCTGAGGTAGAGCGTCAACCTATGAACCAGGTCATGGTTCAATTCCCAGTCAGGGCACATGCCCAGGCTGGAGGCTCAGTCCCCAGTGTAGGGCACACAGGAGGCAGCCTATCCATGATTCTCTCTCATCATTGATGTTTTTCTCTTTCTCTCCCTCTCCCTTTTTCTCTGAAATCAATATTCTTTTTTAAAAAAGAGAGAGAATGACAAGTTAAAATCTCCAAAATATCTATAATTTGTATTTAAGCTACACATAAAAGCTACAGAGTATGATTATGTTCAAAGAAGAGCCAAACATTTAATATGAAAGGATAAATACGTCTCAAAATAAAAAAGCACATCTAGTTTTATCCAACAGGTTGACAAACTTGACATCAAGTGAATTCACAGTTGTCTTGGGAACATTATATGAAGACTATGGCACTGAGGAGGGAGGAGGAAACCAGATTTGGGATACATTTATATAGAGGATTTCAGAGGATCCAGCAAACCCTGTACCCCTAAACCCAATCAGCCAAAACAGCCCTGCCTCCTGATTCCTCTGAGTGTATTCCTGCAGGCAGAATGGGCTGTGAATGAATCATTACTCTTGCCTCTTTAGACTTTGGTGGTTGGTAGTACCTATCCTTGACTTTTCTAGTCATACAGTGCTGCTTTTTGTTTACTCTTTCCTTAGAGAGGTTAAACTATAGTAGCTTGGCTCCACCTTCTATAATACCTCTTACTCAGAATTCTGTCAACTGCTTAAGTTATTTCCAGAAACCATACACTCTGAGACTGGGGAGCCAAATGCAGGTGTCCCAACTGGGTATACAGGGAGGTGGACATAGGTCAAAATGGAAGTTTTTATTTGATCCCCAACAACACATTTGGCTATTTGCCCAACTAGTGGCAATTCAGACTGAGCGCCCAATAGTAAATTTGGCAGAATCTTTTAGAGAAGGTCTGGAGGTATATTTGTAGCACTTATTGTGATTTCATCATGATTACCTGACAATCTCTTACTTCAAGGATACCAGGTCTAGTAAAGATATTAGTTCTGGAAATTCATCAAGAATTTACAACTCTCCACTGAAATGACTCATCTAGACTTTTGCTCATCTCATCTGGAGATTTGTTTTTCCATCTGTGTAAATCAAGTATGGCCTAATGCACATTCTGTATTTATGGTAGCATCACTGGGGTTAATGACATTACTAATCATAACGTGCTGCTGTCTGAAGTGGTTACCATTGAAAATCGCCGCTAGTATTCATGCCACTTCTCTGGAAAAATGAGGAATTAAGCCAAGAAGAAGCAAACTAGGGGACCTCTGACATAAGAAGGATGCCACCGAGAAGAGACATGAAAGAAATCAACAGGCTGGGGGGGAGGGGGGGGAGCTGGCAGCGAAATGCTGTCCGGTGGACCAGTTAACAGCCAAATAGGAATTGATGGAAGAGGGACTCCAGAAGGGATATGTAAGAATAAGATGAAATTAGCGGTGTACTAGATTTTCAAAAAAAAAAAAGTGCTAAAATGAAACTTTATTCAGTACAAAAGAGTTCAGTTGTAACAGGCATGAGGCAGCTCTTGGGTCATGCCAATCTCTGGCTGAAAAACTCAGCTTTGCTCTGTGATGTTCTTCTTTGGGCTGTGCTGGTCGGGTCTGCTGTTTTGTACTGAATAAAGTTTACTTCTTGCCGCAGCCGGGTAGGCTCAGGGGATAGAGCTTCGGCCTATAGGCCGAAGGGTCTCTGCTTCAATTCCAGTCAAGGGCATTTACCTCAGTTGTAGGATCCTCCTCCAGGCACTGGTCAGGGCACATGCAGGAGGCAGCCAATCAATGTGTTTTTCTCACATTGATATTTCTCTCTGTCTCTCCCACTCCATTCCACTCTCTCTAAGAAATCAATGGAGT
>NW_006300210.1:295433-297100 GCF_000327345.1 Myotis davidii | reverse complement strand
TCAGGGGGAAACTCTCTGTAAAAAAATCAATAAAAACATATTTTAAAAAAATCCTATATAATAAGTGGCTAATATGCAAAACGACTAAACAGCAGAACAACTGGTCACTATGATATGCACTGACTTCCAGGGGACAAACAATGCAGGAACTGCCCCCTGGTGGTCAGTGCACTCCCACAGGGGGAGCGCTGCTCAGCTGGCTCAAGGCTGGTGAGCGCAGTGGTAGTGACAGGAGCCTCTCCTGCCTCTGCTGCAGGTGGTGGTAAGGAGCAAGGCGTCCCCAACTGCAAGAGGGATGTGGAATTTCTGACTGCCAGCAGGTGGACATCCCCCAAGGGGTCTCAGATGGCAAGAGGAAGAAAGCTGGGCTGAGGGACCTCATCCCCGACCAGTGCACAAATGTCATGCACCAGGTCTCTAGTAAATAAATAAAGTTTACTTCTTTACTGAAATAAATAAATAAATAAATAAATAAATACTAAAAGGAGACATAATTGGGAGGCCTATGGTAATAGATATGTTAAAATCTATAATAATAGAAGCACAATATGCTAATTAGACCAGACATCCTTCCAGACGACCTTCTGACTGAAGCTGGGGTTGCGAGGAAAGCCCGGGTCTTGGGTACCTGCTGGCGGCCGGAGGGAAGCCCTGGTCCCGAGTGCCGGAGGGAAGCCGGTGCTGGCAGCCAGGGGTAGGAAGGCCTACTCTTGCACGAATTTCGTGCATCAGGCCTCTAGTGGTTAAATAATTTAAAAACAGACATAGAAATAAATTTTGAACTCCAAAAATAAAAATGTAGAAAAAAGAAAATTGTCTTGCACAGAGAGAATGCTAAAAAATGTTTGATGTTGTTGGTGCTGCTGTTTTTGTTATACCACATTGCTCAGTTGTTAATATTTCACATAACAACAACTGAATAGTGATATAAATAAAAGGAATAATATAACTGCATTGGAGGATGTGGCAGGTTAGGAATGGGAGAGCTGGATCACCATCCTCCTTAATAGGAATTTAACATGTAAGATATAAATAAGAAAGGGCAACATGAACTAATGTTGATGCAAATGCCAAAGATATCAGCTAAGAAAGTGAGATGAAGGGGCTGTGAAGGAAGATTTGCTGAGAGCTGGCTGGAGGGAAGATGAGGAAGAGACTACTGCCTTTTGTAAAGTACCTTGTATGGTTTTGCGTCTACATAATTTTAATAAAAATTAAACTTAAAAATCTTTATCAATATGGTTAAAAGTATAAGCTAAGACAAGTGTCATACAGACACTTGCCTGTCCCATACTGGAATACTGTGGGTCCCATCCCTCTAACCTACAGAGAGGCTTACAGATTTATCAGCAGCCTTTGCCTCTGCACCCTTCTTTTTCCTGTCTCTGTGACCAAGCAGCACATCACCTACATGATGTCATCTTTCTTTAGTTTCGTTCAGACATTACTCATGTCACAGCAAATCTTCCTGGGTGAGGAGGTTTCTCTGTCAAGCTCTTGCTTTCACCCCTATGTGGCGATTATCACACTTTACCTTTTCTCATTTTCTTTAGTTAATTTCAGCTTCCTGAAGCATGTTTCCCTCTACCCTCCCAAATAGAAACAGTTCCTAACCCTGATTCAAAATGTATATCCTTATTATTATAACTTATTTCTTAACAGCCTGT
>NW_006300210.1:283834-295353 GCF_000327345.1 Myotis davidii | reverse complement strand
CCCTTATACCATAAAGAGTATAAAATTATGAGCTTAGTGCTTCTGATGAAATGTAACTCTTTACGAATTAAATTGAGTTTTAGAATTATGTTGGTAAAAAAATGACCTTAGAGCTCAATTAATTTTAACCTTATTCCAAGGGCAATAAACACAATTATATGAAGATATAGTAAGACAGATTCTGTATTTCTTGCAGTGGCAGTCTGTTCTGAAGGTACAAACAGGAAAAAGCTAACACAAATCAATGATTTCACCCTCCTGGAATTGGACACAACATATCTGTTTTCATCACTAATGCTCACACTGTAGAATTCCTTGGCAAATGTTGAACAAGTCTATTAGCAGTGATTTGATCTATAAGGAAACTTTAAGATCAACACTATTATAACATTTGTCCCCAAATAGAGATTGTAGGTGTTTCCCCTGAGATTTTTAGGAGAGTTTTAAACCTACACGAAGGATATGTTTACTGGTTAGTACATAGTTTTAGCAATATAAAACTCTTCCCCATGAAAAGATGGCATTGTTCATATCCTCTTCATAAATACATGAAAATATTTAATATATTTATTAACCTCAAAAAATAACAATATATATAACTTTTATTGAAAGTGTGCTTTGGATTTAGTGATGAACTACACTTTCCAAAATAAATTGAGAGGGTCCCCGTTTGCTCCTGATTCTGGATGAACCCAAGGCCAGCTGTGTAACCTTTAATATGCACTTTTCAGAATGGAAGAGTATATTTTAAAAATGGGACTTTACTTATCCCAACCAATTATTTTCAAGATTTAAAGCCCCTGTTCTCCCAAGAAATGTTTGGGACACTCTTCAACTAAATGCATCTCACCTTAAATTGGTAGGTGTGCATGGAATATGAATATCTAAGAAATATTCCAAAGAATTCTGACCTCAATTACCCACAGACCTCACTTGAAGAGGCCCCACTTTAACTTTTATCAACAACAGCAACAAAGAAGTCATAGCATTCCCTAGCTCCTCTGGATTCCCTTTATGCTTAAAGGGTAACTCAATCCTTTAAGCCAGTTACCTCAGTCCTGAACTTCTGCAATTGATATTATTATTGTAAACTTAGAATTTTATTTTTTTTCTGTTAATATTCTTGTTAATTTGAGTCCAAGTGGATGCTGTTGGGTAAAACCTTTGAACCTTGATTGTGCCACCGAGAACATTTGCTTCCCTTGCCAGCGCCGTGTCTCTTACACAGTTCACCAATGTCTCTTCGTCCAAGTCACTGGTGGAAATTTATGAAGCTAAATAAAGAAAATCTTATGATATGCCACAAGATACCTCCCTCCAAGATGACAATCGTTTATTAAACAAAATATTTGGGGGTTTCTGTGCATTTATTTGAACTGCTCTATCACTTAATACATATTTCTCTGTCTTATCTACTAGCATGCCATGCCCAAGAGAATTTACCCGGTGTTTTTACTGTAATTCTAATAAACTGTGTCAATTATTTTCCTCTACTCTCACAGAACTCGCAGAGACAGTTCTGGTGGGGGAAAGCAATGAACACTACTAAGCTTTTAACCCTTCAAAATGCATCATCTCATTTATGATCACTTTCCACATCAGCCTTTTTATCCCCCGCTAGGAAGTACACAGAGGCTTAGAGTAGTTGTATAGGTACACAATGTCATGAAACTACAAGGTATGGGGTCCAAGTGTTTTTTGTATCACACCACATACTAGCCCTTTAGTATTAAGCAAGTCTCTAAATATCTCTATAATACACATATTTCAACATGTATACTCAGCTCTGAATAATCAGTTTTGCCCCGAATCTGTCAGCTAACTCACAGTCAATGTAACAGAGAACCAGAATATAAGTGATTAAAATATAATAGAAATGTATGTATTTGCCACTTAAAAGTTCAAGGTCAGCAGTCCAAAGCTAACTCTTTGTTTTACTATGGTTGCAAATATAAAAAAATTTCTATATGTGACATGGCACCAGAGTTAAGTTAGGGTTTTTCAAAATGCTGACACGCCGAGCTCAAAAGGTTCGCCATCACTGTTCTATTCACTCAAACTATGAGGACAACTGTTGTACACAGGCATCCAGTCTCCCTGAACCAGAGCACTTTCTTCCACTTATTTAATACCAAGTGTAATTACTTTCTATATATATAGAGAGAGGAAGTGAAAGGGAAAGATAGAAACATCAAAGATGAGAGAATCATTGATTGGCTGCCTCCCACACACCCCACATTGGGGATCAAGTCTGCAACCCAGGTATATGCCCTGACTAGGAAATGAACCCTGACCTCCTGGTTCCCAGGTCAATGCTCAACCACTGATCCACACTGGCTGGGCCCAGAGCATTTTCAATGAAGACAGCATTTTGGATTTTTTTTAATAATCTGTGGAATTTCACCACCCTTTGTATTTCTCTGCTTCCTTAACCCTCCCAGCTTCCAACTTCACCTACAGATACATAGCTTAGTGTTAACTAGTGGTTTTACAGCTATGCTTAGTTTTGTTCAACTTTCTTTTTCAAAAAAAATATTAATTTATTTATTTGAGAGAGAGGAAGGGAGGGAGACATAGAGAAAAATTAATTTGTTGTTCCACTTATTTCTGCATTCATTGGTTGCTTCTTGTATGTGCCCTGACCAGAGATCAAACCCGCAACCTTGGCATATCAGGAGGACATTCTAAGCAGCTGAACTTACTTGGCAAGGGCTCATTTAACTTTCTTAATGTCATTTGTTAATAGTAAATAAAATTGGGTTTTCCAGGACACATAATTATAGAACATAATTTTTAAATTCTGTCAAAATGATAATTATATCACTGGTATGAATTTATAGTACATAATAAAAATGAAAAGGAAACCCATTATTTAATACCAAGTGTAATTACTTTCAGAAAATATTAGTTCTACCATTTTTGTGACTAAATCAGGCACTTTATGTGCTCTTCTGACACTCATTTTCTTTCTTTGGGAGCACTGTGCTAATGGTAGGTAAAAACAAAAACATTTGGAGTGGGAAAGACCTGGTTTTAAGTAAAAAAACCTTTCTACTTATGACCCTGTGCAAGTCACTTAACCTTTCTAATCTTTAGTTGCCTAATCTGTAAAATGCAGATAATACCACACGTAGTTTAGAGTGGATATATATGAAATATCATGTCTGAAATGCCAGTATAATGCCTAAAACAGGCACGGTTGAAACTGTTAGCCTCGTAACAGATTCAAGTGGAACACTTTGGATCTGCAAGGAAACGCTTGGAGATAATTTCATTCAACTTAATTATTTAACAGATGAGGTCATGGAAGCCTGGAGAGGTGAAGTGATTTGCCCAAAGTTACACAACCCAGTGAGACAGAGCAGTCCAGATTTTATAACACCTTATTCCAGTGTAAACTTTACCCACTACTTCATTCCATTTCTACCAGAGGAAAACTGTTTTCAAATTTCACACCAAGGCATTCACATAAAAGATTTTACATCATCCAGAGAAAAAAAGGAATTCAAGCAAAATAGCATAATAAAAAAACATTACTGTAGAATTCAAATGTATCATCATGTTGATAAAGAGAAATTTGGGCTTTTGAAATCTACTTAACTATTCTAGACCGTAAGACCGTAGCTTTCACAAAACAAAATGAGAAAAGGGAAAAAAAAGTAAAAGAAATTGAATTCAAGAAAATCTATTTAACTCTGTCTGCTCCATAATAGCAGAAAACTATGTACTTTAAAACAGTAAAATGAGGACATTAGAAATTCTGTATCATTTTCAAGTTTTATAGATATAGCAGCCAAAGTAGATTAAAGTAAAAAAAAATAAAGTAAAAACTACTTTGTATAACAAATAGTTCTGATGTTAATAATATTAGCAACTATATATTACCCCAAAATTATGTTAAACACTGTTAATAACCTATTATAGTAATTTATTTCTAATAATTTATATTTATGTAAATACTAGAGACCCAGTGCACAAAATTCATGCATGAAGGGCATCCTTCAGCCCAGCCTGCACCCTCTCCAATTTGGGACCCCTCAGGGGATGTCTGACTGCCAGTTTAGGATTGGGTCTAAACTGGCAGTCGGACATCCCTCTCGCAATCTGGGACTGTTGGCTCCTGACTGCATGCCTGCCTGCCTGATGGCTCCTAACCCCTTCTGCCTGCCAGCCTGATTGCCCCCTAACTGCTCCCCTGCTGGCCTGATCGCCCACAACTGCCCTCCCCTGCCACACCCCACCTCCTCTGCCGGGACCCACCTCCACCGTGCAAGGCAGCGAAGACACCGGGACCAACCTCCTCCATGCCACAAAGAGCCATGGGACCCCCAGGCCTCATTGTGAGGTGCAGCTGCCAGCCCCACCTCCGCTGTGCATGCGTCCATCTTGTGGTGGCCATCTTGTGACGACTTGGAGCATAAGGGCCACCTAGGCTTTTATTAGTATCAACTAGTAGCCCTGTGCACAAATCCATGCACCAATAGGTTGCTGCTGCTCTCCTGTATCTCCCCCTGACCTCCGACCCCCCTGCCCCCATAGTGCACAAATCCATGCACCAATAGGTTGCTGCTGCCCTCCTGTAGCTCCCACTGACCTCCGACCCACCCCCGTGCCCCCATAGCTTGCTGCCCTGCCCCCTCCTGTAGCTCTCTGCAGCCCGCATGTACCTCGCTGGCCCACCGTCCTGCTGATCCATGATCTGGTCATGAAGCACTTGGTCGTTACACCTCAGGGCATAACAGCTAATTAGAATCTTCCTCTTTTATTATATAGGATTGCATATTCTTTCAGTAGCTTCAAATGTAGGAAAATGTGAGTAAGAATTTTATTTTATGTATTTATCTTTTTAATCCTTTATTGTTGAAAGTATCACATATGTCCAGTCTCTCCCCGACTGACTTCTCCCAGCCTCCTCCCACCCTCACAAAGGATTGTAGAAGTGCCAAACCCAGATACAAACATTTGACCCTGAAGCCCACTATCTTTCTTTTCTTTTTCTTGTTTGTAGTAGAAAAGAGAAATCCAGGTTTATCTCTGTCTCACGATTCTCACTGCCAAACAGAAAAGAAATCCCCCGTCCCCAGGTCCTCACCTGGGAATGAGTTGAGGAGCAACATGACAATATCGCTTCTGCTTCTCAAGCCCGATCACCTCTTTGGTGCAGAGACACTGCTCATGCCCTCCATTCCTTCCGAGACACCCACCATCCCCAGGAAGGCGTGACGCAGCATAACCGGAAAACAATGACATCACATTTCTACACTTAGAGTCCAAAGCCTCAATTTATGTGAAGAGACATAAACATGAGAGATAGACTGGTTTTCCTCGACTTGTCTAGCAACCTCACCCCAGATGCAATATGATTCTTTGAGGAGAGGCGGGAGGCTTTGTAAAGTCCGTCACCAGAAACACGAAGTCGTTGAGGGCCATGCACCCTGACCCCTCACTGCATATCAAGGTCTAACCTGGAATCCTTTTGCGTCTACCGATGCTTCTGAGAGAACAGAGGCCCTTTGCCTCGCTTCCTGTGTTAGGACCAAGGACATAGCAAGCCACGTAGAAATCTGCTGTGAGTGGTGGTACCGCTGGAACTCCAGGAGACAGTGAGGGTCAGAGCTAGCGGACTCTGACGTCTATCATCTGAATGAGAGAGAAGCCGGTGTGAGGCTTACGGAGGGGAGGAGACCTATGAAAACCGGAAGCCTCTTGAGGCTCCTGTTGAGTGGCATGAAGCAGGTGAAACTTCCTCGGGGATTCTGGGGATTCCGGATTTGGCTCAGTTTAAACGTGACATGATTTACGAGACGCAGACGTGACCGATAATATTTGGCAGTCGCTAGATTATTGTTTTCTGCCAGCATGCAGAATGTAATCTTGAGATAGGAATTGCATTCGATTTTATAGAAATAAGGAAATTTTTCTTTCTGGGGCTATCTCTGTTTGCAACTTGGAAAATCCATATCAATAAAGAATGAAATTAAAGGACTAATATTTCAAATAAAGTAACCAGAGTTCTTGACCACAAGGCTGTTTTAATTGACCAAGCTTTGCTATTTTTAAACTAGGTTATCTGCACACTGAAGCTCATTTGTATGGGAGAGAGTAGGATAATGAAATCAGAGGGGAATTAGTACCATAAGAAGCCAAGGCTCTTTGCCCTGTGTGTGAAATAATGAGCATGTCTTGTTCACAGCCTTCCCCATTATAATGTTATTACATGACCATTAAACTGCAGTTCTTATTCCACGGCTAAAACAACTGATCAATATCCATTTCGAGCCTCTGACGGTTGGAGCCAAGATGATATTAATGTAAATGAGCCACAGTCAGGTAATGATCCTTTTGCATTGATATATTTATTTAAAGAAATTCCCTGAAGCTTCTAATTTCCTTAAGTGATGACACAAATTATCAACAAAGTACTCCATGTAAGAAAGAAAATGTGCTTTCACATCCTCTGGTCTATGCAACATTATATTAACATTTGAGATAGATTGCTGCCCTGCCCGAACTAGTCCCTGCCATTCTTTCTGGAACTAATCCCTCTGAAGAAGTTTAATTTCATCCCGAAGTTGAGCAAGCGCACGTCCTAATGAGCCAGATAACAGATGAGCCCTGGAAGACTGCTTTACTGATTGTTTCTGTGTTTGGGGCACTCTCTGAAATAAATAGATTTCATTATTACCAATGGCATACGATTTACTGAAATTATATGCATGGAGAATTTAAATTCTATGCTTGAAAAGAGATGGGCAGAAGTTCAGTTGTCACAGGAAGACAGAAACAGACCACTGGAGAAAAAATATATAATGTTTAGTACTTTAATTCCAAAGGGGGGAAAACTACTGCGTACTTTTATTTAAAGCCTTGTGTAATATATTATAATTAAAGTAGGTGACAGAGCATATTGTATATAAAACTATATTTACATATTACATGTGAAATTATACACATTTTTTTCAGAAAAAAATGCCTAAATATTAATAATGTATTAAAAACATTGTATTTTTAAATAACAACTACATATATTAAAGTATTACTACAGCAATGAAAAGGTTGTTGTTATAGTCACTGATGCTGTTCACCTCCTTCCTGGCTCCTATCATTTGGTGGGACCCTGCTGTGGGCTGAGTTGTGTGTCCTCAAAACTTATTGGTATCCTGACCGGTTTGGCTCAGTGGATAGAGCGTCAGCCTGGGGACTGCAGGGTCCCAGGTTCGATTCCAGTCAAGGGCATGTACGTTGGTTGCGGACACATCTCCAGTGGGGGGTATGCAGGAGGCAGCTGATCGATGTTTCTCTTTCATCGATGTTTCTGACGCTCTCTCCCTCTCCCTTCCTCTCTGTAAAAAATCAATAAAATAAAAATAAACTTATTGGTAGTATTTCAATGCCCAATGCTTCAGAATGTGACTGTATTTAGAGATAGGTTCTTACAAAGATAATTAAGTTAAAATGAGATTATTCAGTGGACCTTAATACAATGTGATCAGTGTCCTTAAAAGAAGAGGGGATTAGGACACAGACACATACAGAGGGAAGACCAAGTGAAGATACAGGGAGAAGACCAGCTATAAGCCAAGGAGAGAGGCCTCATAAGAAGCCAAGCCTGCTGACACCTTGATCTTGGACTTCCACTCTTAAGAACTGAAAGAAAATACATGTCTGCCATTTAGGCAATCCTAGCAAACCAATTCAGGCCTTGTGAGCTGTGAGCAATGAATTGCCAGTATGCCAGGCATGCTGGCACCATGCCAGGTAATGGCTTGCTTCATTGGCCTTGGTCCTAGGGGGAGTAGGATACAACATACGGCCCAGTGACTTGCAATGGTATGGACAGAAAAAAAACCTTCTTTGTTCAAGCCATAGGGATTTTGAGGATATTGGTCCATAGCATAACATGGACCATGGTGACTGCTGCACGTCTGTGCTCTGAGATTATTAAAGTCAGCAAAAATCCTTAAAAATTATACAACTATATTAATGATAAGGCTATGGAAGAAAAGTATAGCTTTCTCTTTGCATAGTAAAACTACTTTTGGGTGAATTTTTCATTTGATTCACATTCCAACCATTTCAAACACGGAAATGGTAAATATTTTGCGAGGCTGCTGAGAAATGAATTTTCAGAAAGGTAACTGACAGTCAGGCTGCATCAATAAAGCATGATGACACAAGGGTCAGAATCCACATTTTTTAACTCGTTTTTAAAAAAATACTTTTTACTCTACCTTTATGCCTCCTTAAGAAGTTGAATTTACATTGGAATAGCCATTCAAAGTAAACAAATTCATCACTGCAGATACATCCCTTTCCCAAAAAACTATAAAAAGAAATGTAATTTTATTTTCTTATTATAAACAATGTAACCCAGCAGTTATAAGTTTTGACTTCTGAAGATAAATTAAATGTTTATCATTATTTAATTGTTGTAAACATAATTTATCTAAACAACAACAAAAAAAGTATCTTTATGTCCAGTTCTTCTTTGATCTACCCTTAGATTCAATGTGACTTCTAGTAGTATTGGACTGCTTCATAAGCTAAGTTTTAATTAATTCAATTTGACGAAGAGTTACGAAGTCCCTAGATGTTTCATGTTCCATGCTAGACTGTGGGACCCATAAAGATGACAGCTGGGCCTGTGAAGAGCAAGCTTGCTCAGTTAAATTCTAAAACTCTATAATTCTAGGCATGGAGCTGATATTTAATGACTGAGAATATGATTATTTTGATAATATGAGATGAATCTCGGTAAAGATTTCAAAGGGTATTCATAACAATGGAAAGAATTACATGTTCACACTTAGAGTAACCAGGTAGGTTAACCCTGTAGTTTAAATCAGACTGAGCTACTGTGAAGATTTTAATAATGAATTTCACCTTGTCTTGGAAAAGCCTAAATTAAAGATGAAAACCATGTATTGCATTATCTGGCCATAACCTGGGGACCAGCAGGATTGTTCTTTACAGTTTAATGTCTTTGATTCTCTGCCATCTAACTCCATATGCTTCTGTCAGTAGGGTTTCCATGATGTTCTTTGCAAAAGACCATCTTGGTACAATTGATCTTACTGTCAGGAAAATCTTTGAAGATATTCTGAATACTTTTCTTATTCTCTTCATCATGTATCTGCAACAATTCCCAATTTAGAGTCATGCAATAAACTGAATAAAGTTTGTAACAAAAGATCATGCTCTTTTGTTAGTACTCTGGTGAAACATTATTAACAGGTGTACCCACCATGAGCACCATTCCCTAAATCTGTCATCAGAGAATAAAGAGAAGTTGGCTCCTATGAAATACCTTAATTTCATTTAATTACTAGTAAGATTTGTTGTCTTAATGGTACAAGTAACTCATAGAAGTGTTTGAGATTATCCTCAACCCAGAACTAGCTTCATAATTTAAACTTAAGTATTTAGACCAGGATTTGAAAATGACAGTCCATGATTATAGCTACTCGAACTTACATTTTGTATGCCCTTTCAGTGTTTTGGCAGCATTGAAAATTTGGAGACTTTTCATAAAATAAGGCTTTTGGACTTCTATCAAAAATGAAAACAACAAAAAAGAAGAGAAAAAATGTAGGAAAGTGGGAGGGGAGAGGGGTGGGAATGAACAGGAAGAGCAAAGGAGGAGAGAGAAAAAAGGAGAGGGGAAGAGGTGAGGGGAGGGGAAGGGAGGGAGAGGGAAGGAGGGGAGGGGAGGAGGAGGGAGAAGAGAGAAGAGAAGAGAAGAGAAGAGACGAGAAGAGACGAGAAGAGAAGAGAAGAGAAGAGACGAGAAGAGACGAGAAGAGAAGAGAAGAGAAGAGACGAGAAGAGACGAGAAGAGAAGAGAAGAGAAGAGACGAGAAGAGACGAGAAGAGAAGAGAAGAGAAGAGACGAGAAGAGACGAGAAGAGAAGAGAAGAGAAGAGACGAGAAGAGACGAGAAGAGAAGAGAAGAGAAGAGACGAGAAGAGACGAGAAGAGAAGAGAAGAGAAGAGACGAGAAGAGACGAGAAGAGAAGAGAAGAGAAGAGACGAGAAGAGACGAGAAGAGAAGAGAAGAGAAGAGACGAGAAGAGACGAGAAGAGAAGAGAAGAGAAGAGACGAGAAGAGACGAGAAGAGAAGAGAAGAGAAGAGACGAGAAGAGACGAGAAGAGAAGAGAAGAGAAGAGACGAGAAGAGACGAGAAGAGAAGAGAAGAGAAGAGACGAGAAGAGACGAGAAGAGAAGAGAAGAGAAGAGACGAGAAGAGACGAGAAGAGAAGAGAAGAGAAGAGACGAGAAGAGACGAGAAGAGAAGAGAAGAGAAGAGACGAGAAGAGACGAGAAGAGAAGAGAAGAGAAGAGACGAGAAGAGACGAGAAGAGAAGAGAAGAGAAGAGACGAGAAGAGACGAGAAGAGAAGAGAAGAGAAGAGACGAGAAGAGACGAGAAGAGAAGAGAAGAGAAGAGACGAGAAGAGACGAGAAGAGAAGAGAAGAGAAGAGACGAGAAGAGACGAGAAGAGAAGAGAAGAGAAGAGACGAGAAGAGACGAGAAGAGAAGAGAAGAGAAGAGACGAGAAGAGACGAGAAGAGAAGAGAAGAGAAGAGACGAGAAGAGACGAGAAGAGAAGAGAAGAGAAGAGACGAGAAGAGACGAGAAGAGAAGAGAAGAGAAGAGACGAGAAGAGACGAGAAGAGAAGAGAAGAGAAGAGACGAGAAGAGACGAGAAGAGAAGAGAAGAGAAGAGACGAGAAGAGACGAGAAGAGAAGAGAAGAGAAGAGACGAGAAGAGACGAGAAGAGAAGAGAAGAGAAGAGACGAGAAGAGACGAGAAGAGAAGAGAAGAGAAGAGACGAGAAGAGACGAGAAGAGAAGAGAAGAGAAGAGACGAGAAGAGACGAGAAGAGAAGAGAAGAGAAGAGACGAGAAGAGACGAGAAGAGAAGAGAAGAGAAGAGACGAGAAGAGACGAGAAGAGAAGAGAAGAGAAGAGACGAGAAGAGACGAGAAGAGAAGAGAAGAGAAGAGACGAGAAGAGACGAGAAGAGAAGAGAAGAGAAGAGAGAAGAGAAGGAATGTAGTACTTCTGAGCCAGCATTGCCTCTTGGTAACAATGGTTTCTTCTGAGTAGCAGGTGTTCCCTTCAGAAGGTATCTCTACTGTTGACATTTGCTATAAGCCTCTCTTTTTTCCATTCTTTGACATCTGGCTCTTTTTTTAACTTACCCTAGTGTGCTGTGGTCACTTAGTCTGTGGCCCTTAATTTAGAGTTCAAACTCTTTAAGGCAAACCCAGTGCCTAGCATAGTGTCAAGTCCACAGTTAAATTTATTTGGGCTGAAATGAGTTCTGTACAAAGTTGAAGTCTCACCAAATAATGCAAATTGATTTCCATATGAATTTCCATTAGCTACGGTAGGTTAATGTCTGTTTATTCACTCATTCTTCATTTTCCATTCTCAGTATCAGGTAGCACCTTTATGTTGTTTGTACTTATGCTCCTAACCTCATCTCCACCTGGCAATTCTTGTAGTCATCCC
>NW_006300210.1:282821-283785 GCF_000327345.1 Myotis davidii | reverse complement strand
AGCAAATAGTTCTCCATTTCTCAAATCAAAATATGATTCATCTTAAATGCAAAAGAAAAATAATGTTATCATAAAGTATCTCCAGCTGTAAATCTGCTAGTCATTATCTAGGGCAAAAGAGTCTTACCCCCTTAATTTTGCATTATCAAATACATATTCAAGAACTGTGAACCAACTCTTACCACTTCAACAACTAAGACTTTTTAGCCATGCAAATTAATCAGTTCTAATTAATTTGGGCCCCTAAAACATAATTAGACTCTTTTCTCATTACTCACTTTAATTTTAAATTTACAGCCTTCACCTAAGTTTATTGCCTATATTGTAATCGTCATTAGAATTAAAATAAAATAAATATCATGGCTTCTCTATCCAAAAATTTTAAAAATCCAAATATTGTTTTAATTTAATCTGTTAATTATGCAATATTTAATAAGTTTGATTCTGTGTTGTTGGTTTTTCTTAAGCATCTGGGTGCTAAATAATCATGCTTTTATCAGTCTTCAGAATTTGGAAGGGTTTTTCCCATCACAATATATTCATTTCACTATCTTGAGGTTTTCATTTTTTTCCTACTAGTGTAATTCTTCGTACTTCAATTCTTAACTCATAACTCCAAAATACCACAGGACACTCAATTTTTAAAAAATGGTTGATCCTTTTTCTGCAAAGCTTTTATCTTATTTGGATAATGTCCAAGATTCATGTGCATTTTCATTTAAAAATTTTTCTATGTTTTATATATCTTTATTCTACATGGTTATTTTTGCCAAGATCTCATCTTATATGTATTTTAAATGTAGAAAAGGGAATTAAATAATTAGGAGTTCTTAGACATTTGAGAGCCACTATTATTTTTAAGCCTCATTTATTTTAGGAATGGTATTTTTCATTGCATAACATCATTGACATCATTGGAAAAGCCCTGTTTATTCTGTGCCCTTCCCATGGCTACATTGCTGCT
>NW_006300210.1:272760-282712 GCF_000327345.1 Myotis davidii | reverse complement strand
AGGAAGGAGGGAGAGAGGGGGGGAGGGAGAGAGAGAGAGAGAGATAGAGAGAGAGAGAGAGAGAGAGAGAGAGAGAGAGACATAGATGTGAAAGTGAAACATGGAGCGGTTGCCTCCCACATGGGCCCTGACTGGGGCTGGAACCCACAACCTAGGTATGTGCCTTGACTGGGAGTAGAATCTGTGACTCTTTGGTGCACAAAACAATGCTCCCACCAACTGAGCCACCCCAGCCAGGTCTAATTTTATTTTTAAAAATACATTCAAGTAAAACAGAAACAGACTAATAAATAGAGAGCAGGCAGACAGCTCTGGTGGTGGTGTGTGTGTGTGTCGGATGTGGGGGATGTTGGGAGAGGTATTGTTGGGGGATTGGGGAATTGAGCAAAAAAGAGAAAAGAAAAAAGAGAGAACTCATGGACATGGACAACAGGAGGTGGGTGGGGGGAGATGGAAGATGGCATAGAGGGGATAAATGGTGATGGAAAAAAATAAACAAAAATTAATAACATTTCTTTTTTTCCTTGAAAGCTTTAAATTATAAAATATGATGTAGGCTCTATTCTTTGTTTCCTTTCTAAACCCTGGCTTGGTTTATTTGGAAGCCCTTCTTAGACATGGGCATTTTTTTACCTTGTTTTTCCAGAACATATATACTCCTTTTTACCTCATTTAGATGCAGTTTAAGAGTATTGACTGTTGCTATTAATTTCTTTTTCTATTTGGCAAACTACAGTTCTTCTTTCTGGTTGAAGGAATAAATGCACTATATAATTACAGTTTCTCAGAGTTTACTGATAAAGGTTGTAAGAAATGCTTAATGAAAATAAACTTGACCACTACCCTCATGTGATTAACACTGGTAAAATTCATACCACACACTTGTTTTCCATTCTGCCAAATAATGGAGTGACTTATAATTCCTCTGGGTCATCCTAATATATAAAGTAAAATAACCTAGAAGGAGAGAAGAGGGACTATAGTTTTTCAACAACTAAAGTATGCTATTTAATTTTTCAAAAGAATAATTGCTTAAAATTTGTTTTCTAAGACCTGAGGAATCAATCTGCTAACTATATAATTGTAACAAACCATGTAACAAACCATTTTATTCCTGAAAACTTTATAATGGACACAGTGTAGATGGAAACTAATTTGAAAGTGAAATTTCAACAAGTCTGACAAATAAAATTGTATTTACAGATGACAAATTCATTAAAGCCAGAGTTGTGTCTTAAATTCCAGAACTAAAGAGCCTCCCACCATAGAGAAAGCTAATTTGCAGAGTGCAAATATCCTGGGAGGGACTGCCAGCCCCTGCTGGATTGGTTCTTTCTTTGCTGCCAATGGAGCAGGTACCCCTCGCTATGCTATGTTAATTCTTCAAAGGACAATAGGAAACAGATGTCACACTGTTAGGTTTTTTTCCCCCTAAAAATCCTAACTTCAGGCCCTTTCCATTCCAAACATGGCTACATACTCCTGTACTTGCTACAATGGAACATATATAATCCTATATAATAAAAGGGTAATATGCAAATTGACCCTAAAGGTGGAACGTTGGGAAATGACTGGTCGCTATGACGCTCACTGACCACCAGGGAGCAGACGCTCAATACAGGAGCTGCCGCCTGGTGTCAGTGTGCTTCGACAGGGGGAGCGCCGCTGAGCCAGAAGCCGACTCACGGCTGGACAGCACAGCGATGGTGGTGGAAGCCTCTCCCGCCTCCGTGGAAGCACTAAGGACATCCAACTAACAGCCTAGGCCCGCTCCCTCCTGACTAAGCCATTAGTCAGACATCCCCCAAGGGCTCCCAGGCTGCCAGAGGGATGTCCGACTGCCAGCTTAGGCCCGATCCCCCGAGGAGTTGGCCTAGACTGGCAGGTGGACATCCCCTGAGGGGTCCTGGACTATAAGAGGGCACAGGCTGGGCTGATCGACCCTGCTGAGTGCATGAATTTTCATGTACCGGGCCTCTAGTGCCTATATAATACTCTATTTGTAGACTCACAATTCACTCTGCTAACTTGGATGATAAATATTATGACTATTTTGTTTTGAAACTCTGATAAGTTATTTGTGTAAGTTTATTCTTAAACTATTAAAATATTTTTATTATAAATAAATTTGAAACTATAAAACATTTGTAAACTATCCACTATGGTAGACGTGGCTTAGTATAAAACAAATATTTATAATTTTCATATGCATCATTATATTTTGAGGTGTTTTTTCTTAGCAACAGTTCAGAGAATAATATATAAACATCCTTGTGCTTACTACCTAGAATAGGTACATATTAACAGTTTCTTTTATTCTTTTTTATCTTTCATTAAATGAAATAAAATATTATTGGCAAAGCTGAAGTAAATTTATATTTTATTCCTGGTCTCTCTCACCTCCACCCTCAGTGATCAGCACTACCATAAATTGGTGTATATTGTTTAGTCCATACTTTAATAAGAAAAAGAATAGGGAGAAAGAGAAACAGAAGGAAGAGGATTAAAAAGTATAGACTTTTTATATTTGTTGAGCATTTACTGTAAAGTAGGCTATTCAAGTGCTTTTCACATATTAACTCATTAACTCATTTAATCATCCAAACAAGTGATTTTTATAGATGAGGAAACCAAAGCACAATGAATTCAAGTTAACTGCACAAGGTCACGGATATCATAGGTTCTGGAACCAGAATATAAGGCTGGTTTCTCTATTACATATAGCTATATATGTATACTTTAATTATGCTTCAGTATTATTTTCTGTTTTAATACTTATTTTCATTCAACATTTTTAAGGTACATTCCTCTGTTTTGTCAAGCAAGCATATCTTTGTAAATACTTATAACATTATTTTTACATATAAGTAAAAACAGAATTTCTAAACCTAGTGAATATATATTTCTACTTTTAGTAAAGTTCATTAAATTGTTCTCCACAGTGGTTATATTTACACTTCCACCAGATTTCAGAATTTTACATTTACCTCAGATTCTTTCCAACATATCCTGCCAGATAATTGATTTTCATTCAGATAGCTGTAAAATTGTAATTAATTTTTTAAATTTATCTTCTTGGTTAGGAGAGAGAAGGAATAGCTGGGGGTTTTACCTGAAATTTTTCTAGTTCTATACAGTATTGGGCAATAGTAGGTTTACAGTTGTGAGTATGTGAAACACAGTTTATTCTTGCATTATTATTTATTAATTATTGTATTATTTTCCATATATAAACCTACTTTGCCCAACATTTATTTCCCCAGTTAGCTTTTGATTTACTAGTCTTTCACTGATATATAATTTTTTTTTAATTTGGAATGTAAATCCTTTTTCTGTTGCAAGTACACTCTCAGTTTGGCACAGGTCTTCTTAAGCCTTTATCTTTGTTTCTATTGAGGTATAATTGACATATAACATTATATTAATTTCAGGTATACCACATAATTCAGTATTTCTATATATTGTGAAATGATCATTACAAAAAATATAGCTAACATCTGTAACTTACATAGCTACAAAAATTTTTTTTCTTGTGATGAGAAATCTTAAGATTTACTCTCAATAACTTTCAAATATGAGATAACTATAGTCACCATGCTTTAAATTACATCTCCGCAACTTATTTATTTAATAACTGGAAATCTGTTTCTTTTAACCATTTTCACCCATTTCCTCCACCCTTCACCCATACCCCTGGCACCCCCAATGTGTTCATTGTATCTATAAGCTTATTTTTGTTTTTGTTCTGTTTTGTTTGTAGGTTTCCCATATAAATGAGATGATGCAGTATTTGTCTTCCATGACATTTTATTTAGCAAAATGCCCTTGAGGTTGCAAAAGGCAAGATTTCATTAGGTTTTTTTTTTATGGTTAAATTGTTTGTTATAACTGTAAAAAGCGTGGTATAATAATTAGTTTAAAAGGAGAAATAAAAGAAAATAAAGTTAAGTCCAAAATCTTGGAACTTGGATGTGAAAAAAGCAGATGTGGAAAATTGTATTTTCCAAAGATGCTACCAACAATATCTCCCACCAGATCATTTGCCATTTACTCTGAAAGATCTTTCCTGACCCCATCAACTGTGGTGAAGCAACCCTCTTATGTGCTCTCACAGCTAACTGCCTGTAGACATATTATCTTTCCAACTGGATAGTGCTTTACTTGGTGGGAAATAACTATTTATTGATCTTAATATTCTCAACTCCTGGCACGGTGCTTAGCACACAATATAATGGTTCTCCAGAAAATAAACTTAATTATACTAAATTGAAATTAACTTATGTGGAATGAACCAAGATGGGAAAAAATGAAAACTATGAGCATTTGGTGTTATGGAAGACAGGCAAAAGAATGGCTACATCAAATATTTCAGAGAAACGAATATGTCCAAAAAAGTTCATTAGTTTCAGCTAATGATCACAGATGAATATGTACAGTTAGTGAGAAAAAGGTGAGATAAAAGGTGAAATTGGGTGACAAAAAAAGAAAAAGGTCCTCTAAAGAGGATTGCTTTGTTTTTAAGATGAGAAGTAATGGCTTTCCCAAAACATATCAAACATATCACAGGATATAAAAATAAACAGCTTACATTGTAATTGTTCCCGAGTGTCTAGACTTGGATTCTATTATTTTATACTCAGCATAAATAACACATGCCCTCGGGCATTCAAGGTTAATGATGTCCAATTTTTGGTTTCTCAATTGCCGAGGAAGTATACTTTCCAAAATAGCTGAGCAGGTATGTAATTAAACAAGCATATTTCATTACTGGGACCAGAGTATTTTTAGTGTCCTGAGTTTTCAAATGCATTTCAATTCTCAAAAGGTTATTTCCCGAAAATTTGTATTTGTTCTTGCATTCTTGAGCTAATTGTGATTCTATTTTCAAAAAGAAAAGGCAAGGTTTATGTCCGTTTGTTAGTATTAGTGCACTATAAATCATATGAAGAATGTTTACCTCAGCTCCAAGGATCATTATTTTCTTCTCATGTGTCCAAAATAAGCACAGGACACATTTTGTTAGCCTTTTTTGTATCTCATAAATAGAAATCCTCCAAAATACTCTGTATGCACTTTCTCCTTTCCCTGTCACTCTGGCCTGCTCTAGATCCCAGGGGGGTAAAAGGAAATCCTGCCGAGTCAGATAAAGTCATAAGAAGATCAAATGATTACAAGGAAATGGAATAACACCTGAGTCTGGAGCATCTCCTTCTTACCACACCCCAAGCATCACTTGAAGAAAGGGGCCTTTCAAAGGAAGTGAAGGGATTCTGTGAATATCATATTTTTGGAGCAAAGAAGACCCTGGGATAGTCCCACACTGTAGATTTCTTTTCTTTCTTTCTCCACTGTTCTTTGGGCCTGCATATGCACTCCCTGAGCTGGGTTAAGAACCTATTGTATTGCCTAGCCAGTGTGGCCCAGTGGTTGAGCATCAACCTATGAACCAAGTCACGGTTCAATTTCCAGTAGGGGCATATGCCCAGGTTGCAGGCTCAGTCTTCAGTGAGGAGCCTGCAGGAGGCAGCTGATCAATGATTCTCTCTCATTGATTTTTCTTTCTCCCTCTCCCTTCCTCTCTGAAATCAATAAAATTTTATAAAAAAAAAGAACTTATAGTATTGTTTCCACAAACCATACATTAATCATGAAATATCACATAAAACACTTTATTGGACTTCTCTGTGGAAAGCGTTTGGAGAATGCAACTGGGTTTGCTTATATTGTGTATCTATCCCTTGACAACCACCTATGGTAAAGGGGATGTGATCACACTATATAGACATGACTGCCTAGGTGGAATGAGAATTATTTAAAAAGAATTATGTGGACTAAAGAGGTGTTCACTATAGGGAGAAAATTCTAGGCAGTATTGACAAACATATTAGGGTTATGCTTCTGAGTCTGTGATTAAGAGAGTAGATTACTTGTCTTGATTGATTTTGCTTTCTTTACGAGAAGAGATCTCAGAGACATAAGAATTGAGGGTGGTAAAAGAACAAGGTTTGGGAAGCAAATTGAGAATAGTCTAGGAAAGAAGACCCCCAAAAGGTTAAAAATAATGTTTTTTGTACAAGTAAAAAAATGTTTTTCTTTCTTTTTTTAATGCAGCAAATCTTAACTGGGAATCAATAGTGTCAATTCAGCAAAGCCTACTTTCAAACTGGCTGTTTAGATTTCAGAGAGATGCTTGAAAGAATTCCATGAGTAATTAGCAACAGGTAAAATTAAGCTATTTAATTATGAAAAAAATATTTTTCTCATTATTTTTAAAAAAGATGTTGTAGATTTCTTTCAATGAAGGATAATGAGCTGCCTTAAACTAACAAACCGCCAAAGCAACTGAATTGAGGAATATTAATATTATTCTTATTTTTGTATATATTAGGATTAGCATTTAAAAATACTTTACAAATAATGTGTAATTATACTTTGACGATTTGTTGTAATCTTTCTTCAATGTAAATGGCCTCTAATAGGCCAATTCAAATTTTTCTCACTTTTTAACAGCTTAACTGAAATATAAATCACATACCATGAAATTAACTATTAGATGTGCATAATTTGGTATTTTTTAGGATATTCACGAAGTTGTGTAATCATTACCACTATGTAAATTTTAGAACAGTCTCATCAGCCTAAAATGAAACTACATAACCATTAGCAATGGTTTCTCTCCCATCATCCTCACATCTGGAACCAGTTCTAAGTAGCCACTTATGTCTGTTATGCCCCTATAAAATTGCTTATTCAAGAAATTCCATATAAATGAAATTATACAATATGTGGTCTTTTGTGACTGTCTTCTTTTACTTAGTATATGTTTTCAAGGTTCATTCACACTGTAATGTATTAATATTTTATTTGTTCTTGCTGCTGAGTAAGTTCTCCTTGTATGAATATGCCACATTTTGGTTATGCTTTCATTAATTGATGGGTATTTGGGTTTTTACCTTAGGAGTAACAAACTTTTAAATCCTCACCTGAGGATACTTTTTCATTTTTTAGAGAGAGTGGAAGAGAGAAGAAAAGACAGAGAGAAATATCATTGTGAGAGAACACATCCATTGATTGCCTCCTGCAGGAGCCCGAACCAGAGCCTGGGCCAGGGAAGAGCCTGTAACCGAGGTACGTGCCCATGACCAGAATCAAACCTGGAACCCTTCAGTATGCAGGTCAACACTCTAAGCACTGAACCAAACTGGTTAGGGCATGAATAATATTAATATGAACATTTGGGCACAAGTTTTTTGTGTGGACATAAGATTTCAGTCCTCTTGGATTTATACCTAGTAGTGGAATCCAGGATCATATGAAAAACCTCTTCACAACTTGTTAAGGAATTGCCAAACTCCTTTCCTTAAATTCGCTGCCTCATTTGCATTCCTATGGGTGAGGTACAAGGATCCTCATTTCTCTACAACCTCACCAATATTGTTACTGCACTCTTTTTCGTTTAATTTTAGCCATCCTAGTGAGTGTGAAGTGGATCTTTTTGTGGTTTTGATTTGCATTTCCCTAATGGCTAATTACATTGAGCAACTTTTTATGTGCTTGTTTGTCATTTGTATCCTCTCTGGAGACATGGCTGTGCAGAGCCTTTGCTCCCTTACTAATTGGTTTATTTCCCTTTCTATTGTTGAGTTGTAGGAATCCTTTTTATATTCTATGTAGAAATTTCTTATCAAATATATGTTTTGAAAACATTTTTTTCCATTATGCGGGTTGTCTTTTTGATGGTGTCCTTTGTAGAACAGAAGTTTTTAATATCAATGAGATCCAATTAATCTAATTTTTCTCTATCGTTATTTGTATTTTTGATAGCATATAAAAAACAAAACAAACACATTACTTAAACCAAGGTCATATAGATTTATGCCTGTATCCTTTCAATATTTTTATAATTTTAGCTCTTTCATTTAGGTCTATGATCAATTTTGAGTTAATAATTTTATATAGTGTAAGGTAAGGGTGGTCTCAAAACTATTCATTGAAAAAATATTTACCTCTTAATTGAGATATTTTTGAGGAAAAATTATAAAACATATTTGTAGCGTTGATTATTAAAAATACTATTATTAGAATTTATAGAAAAAGGAAGTAATGCCTGGCTAAAGTCACTAGACTCTTGACTGGCTGTACTCTGGAGGGCTAGGTTGCTACTTTCCTAGAAAAAGAGTCAGTCCCTTCCCCCCAGAAATTATTTATGCATCTTACCAGAAATACTTATTTGCTTGTTGGTTATCAGTTGTCTCACCATAAGTTTATTTTTGACCAAGTTTTAAACTTTTTTTAATGGGCTGGGCCCTAGCTAAAGGGATATCAAAATTCCAATAAACTTACTCTTTTGTCTAATAAAAGTTCTGATAAATTTTTATTTTTACCACAGGAAGATATAGAAATTAATATATTAATATAACTTTCACATGTTTTCAGACATTCAAATGATCACTGACAAGCATCATATATTTAAAGAATCTGAGCAATTTGCTGTTATTCTTGCTGTTTTATTACTGTTGCTATTTTTGTGTTTTTTCATTTGAGTCAGTCATTTCATGGTCTAATCCAAACTCCAGAAACCTTTGTTCATAAGGATTGTATAAACTATAATATAATATTTAAACACATCTCCTATATTTTTTAAAGCACAGAGACTGATTTCTGACAGACCAGTGATGGAAATAATAGCAATATTTGAAATCAATTTACTAGGTGAAAAGGAAAACAGAGAAGCAATTATGCAAATGATCGCCATGCAAAGGTTTTCAGAGCCCTTCTGCCTGGAGAAGATAATGTGCAATATGGAGGAAAGGGCAAACTAACATGGATTTGTCTCATTTGATTTCAAGTTTAATGCTAAGTTACTGTTTGTTTTTTGAATGTTAGTCATCCTTTTATTTACCTGTTTAGGTATATTTGTAATTTTGGTCATTATCCCTCATAATTTTTAGGCAAATAGTTTTCTCATTACAAGAATACTAGAGGCCCGGTGCATGAAAATTCATGAACTGGAGGGGGGGGGCGGTCCCTGAGCCCGGCCTGCCCCCTCTCACAATCCAGGAGCCCTCAGGGTCAGGAGGTGACCCGGTTATCAGGGAAGGCAATGCCCCCATCACACCTCTGCTGTTGCCACTGCCGGCAGCACAAGCCTTGGCCAGCCCTGGTTACCTGAGTCTTAAGTGGCCCTGGTAACTTGAGGCTTGCCTGTGCCTCAAACTGGCCCTGGGTGGCTGGGGGGCTGAGGAGACTGGGGGACTTCAGAGGCAGGCGCCCAAAGCAGCTTGCCGGGCACATCTTTGAAGGCGGGGCTGTCAATTAGCATATACCCTCCTTACTGGCCATGGGCGCCACCATCTTTGCAACAGTGTGAGGGTCAATTAGCATATTCCCTCTTTATTAGATAGGATAAGTTTCAGGAGTGCTGAGATGTTTGAAAGTTTTGTTTGCCACTATATTTTATAATCTAGAACAGTGTCTGGCACATAGGAGGTGATCAGTAGGAATTTTTGACAGAATGTTTAAGTGTCTGTTCTACTTAGAGATCGGTAACACCAGAGCCCCCTGCTACACTTTTGGAAAAGGCAGAGAAGAAGGAAAGAGGATTTTCAACAAGTTTGTAAATATTTTGAGCATGGGAAATCTATGTGATATGTTTTTGTATATTCACAACCAAAAATATACCAAAAAAAACATAAAACTGTTAAACACAAAATATAACCAATAAATATTGCTGATGAAATATGTCCATTTTTAAGTTGAATTTTAGAGACTTTAATTTGTATACACTCCCCAAATGCAATTCAATGGATAGTTTCTTCATATCATTTCTTCCTCAACGGACTCCGAAAGAGAATAAAACCATTCAAGCAATAGTAATTTTAGGACAAGGTTTGTTCACTGTTTTATAGTCTGGAAAACTAATTCTTCTCCAGAGAAGCACAACTGTGAATTT
>NW_006300210.1:270027-272617 GCF_000327345.1 Myotis davidii | reverse complement strand
CCTTTGAGTGCCAACCAATGTCTTAGGAACAATGCTCAAATTGCCAAGGCATTTTGAGTTAAGGTTTTTAATTTTTTTTTCCCACATAAAGAGTTAACTACTAGCATCTAATAGTGACACTGCAGGAGGAGCATAATAGCGCTCCTGGCACTTTTGGCGAAAGACAGGAGGAGCGCTCCCTGGAACTCTAGGGGTTAAAAATAAAAAATAAACTGTCTCTGACTACTTCACAGGGTTGTTTTAAAAGTCACATAAGAGAATATTTTAGCTTAGCAACTTGCATGATTCTGGAATAAAAAGTTGAATAAGTTGTGGGCCTGTACTCACACCACTTAGTCTATGTAGCAAATAGCTACATAAATGGTAAAGTTCTGTATAAATGATAGTTCCCAGCAGGGTGTTCTAGAGACATGATTCTGGAGGAGACTAAAAGGGTCTAATTCTTCTCTTCAGTGCCCTTCCTCAACAGTTTCTTGCAATCAAATTTCTGAAGTCCTTTTTAACTCTGAGAATGAAGGAATCTATTTTTGAAAGATGTTTTCTTTTAAATCCTGTCTGGAGTGAGTAGCATCAGTTCCAAATACATGGCCTATTCCTGGAATCTAAGATAAAATGGAAGATGAAAATAACTATGTAGCAGAGAATTATCTTTGGTTGTATTCTCATTTTAAATGAAAATATTTACCTAAGTCATTTGAATTTTAGAAGGAATGATAAAGGTTGCCACTTTTGACTATTTCTAAAGTAATAGAGTTTTTATTAAGCCCAAGTCACCAATTTTTATAGTGCTTTCTTTATTTCTCATCGCTAACTGTGTGACTTTCGGCAAGTTATTTACATTTTTAAATCTGTTACCCCAAACATAAATTGAGGATAATAATAACACCAACCTCATAAAATATTTGTAAGGAGGCCAAATGAATACTAAACACGGGAGCATATAAAGAATCAGTACATTTGACCATTATCTTTATTATTTTATTCACAGAGGTTATAAGAAAAACTTCATAAATGACCTTCCTAGGCATTTATGCTGTGCTCTGAAATTTCAAACCCGTTCTGCAAATAGCCAGCTTCCCCTGGCTTTCCTCCACTGGAATAGCAAAGATGCTGCAGTAACTTTACCTTAGCCAGGCAGAGGACCTGACAGGCAAAAACACCTGCATTGTGAAAAAAGAAGGCTGGTGTCTGAGTTTCCAAAGAAAGAAGCATTGAACTAAATGGAAGGAAACGCTCTTTAGTTAGGATGGGTGGGAGGTATGAGTTGGGGGAGAAGTGAGAGCAGAGAGAAAATGCAGATATCTACAGAGCTCTACTAGAAGACAAAGATTTTTCACTTTTCTTATTTTAACAAGAAAAGTAATTAATTTTGCAGGAATCTTCCTGGCATAGTTGTCTTTTTACGTTGGCTTCTTTCAGAGGTTGGCTTTTTTCATAGAAAAATGTTTTCCAACAAATATTATTGACTACAACTACAGATTTTCTTACAGTTAGGCAGCAAGAATGTACAACCATCAGATAAAAGTTCCACATTCACTTGATTGGACTAATATGAACCAATGACAGTAACCAGAGAAAATACTACATGGTCATTGGTTTACGCTTCAGTTGTTGCTCATCCTTGAACCCACAATTTAGCAACAGGGATTATAATTATGCCAATTTGCTCTCATTAATCATAGTATGCCCCATGGAGCTACAAGTAGTTCACCTATGTAACAGGGCTGCCACACAGGTAAAGAGGTTTTGCTGAAAATAGGGAAGAGGAAATGGTTGCTAAGGAAACACATGACTGATGATCACTCCAGAACCAATTGAAAAGTCAGTTTTAGTTCGGTTGGTAAATACCATGTCTTCTATTGCAAAATGGTCAAGCATGGAGAAAATATACTGGCCATGTACTGATTTTTGCCATGTGCATTATTACCAAGCATGTTCAAAATATCTTCCATATGTCTTGAAATCCATTTGGTATGAAAGTGAAGTTTTCATTTCCTCATTTTAAAGATCACATGTAGAAACCAGTGTACCTATAATTGATTTACTATGCATCTTGTGAAGTAGAGATCAAGTTTAATTTTTCTCCATGTGGATCCCTAATTGATTTAGCATCAGTTACTTTTCCCCACTGTTTTGCAATGCTTGTTTTTTAAAACAATTCTTCACATAGGTATGGGATTGCTTCTGGGCACCGCACTTCCATCAACCCGGCATGCCTAACACCCCCACAGGATGTGCACACATCCCCTCTGATGCGCTCACGTCCTTTGGAGAGTGTCTGGGTGTGCTGGGTGCTGAGGGTGGGCGCCTGTGAGGTGAGAGTGAGAGGGCGGAGTGGTGATGCCCTGTTCCCACGGAGGCCAGTGCAGCTACGAGATCACCTCTGGGGGGTTAATGCAGGTGCTGAGGCGGGAGCAGGTGCAGACAGACACACCTGGTGGGCACAGGCGGCCATCGCTGAGGTGACTTCTGTCAGCGTTCAAGATCAAGAACCCAGAGGCGGAGAGGAATTCTGTCCTCTCAGTGAAACAGTGGGATAGTTGGGGCGCCTGTAGAGGAGGAATGTGCACTTTGGGTGCCAGCACCCATG